>NC_031952.1:5649756-5840209 GCF_000303195.2 Fusarium pseudograminearum CS3096 | reverse complement strand
CTGGTCGTCACCGACCCAACTACTAATCCGCCGGTTAGTGGCTTGACTATGGGAGAGCGGACGGGATCCCGTATTTTCCACTACCTTTGGTCGTATGTACTGATTGCTCTCGCAAAGCAGACTATATCGACAGCAGTCTAGTAACACTGGGTGTAACCCATGTTTCAACGCACTCACAGCATAGACACCAGATCGATACTGCCAAGAAATCAGAAAGGCTTAGAAACAGAGTTTAAGCTTTTGCATTCAGCCGGAGAGTAAGCGGAAACTTAAATGCACTACCAACGGAATCATATGACCTTTAAATCCGTAGAGACTATCAACAACCTCGATGGGTTGTCTTGTTTCAAGTAATCCGTCTCGTCCCGTCTTTCCGCGTCAGGAAAAAAGACAAGAAGAAGAATGGACGACGAATCCCTTGGCTGCTTGTTTCTCATTAATTAAAAATCCATGCGTGGAAACATCGGGCCGCGAAACTAACAACGTTGAAACAAGGATACGGGAAAATTTATCCCAAGTTGGCTGGAGCTTCTCTTCCTTCTCCACTGCGATTGGATCATGACTCGATCACATCTACATCCCTCATCCATGACTCTCGATTCGTTTCCTCGATTGTCTTATGTGCATGTGGCGGTTTCTGTGTCTTGTGTTTCTTGCCCCGCCACAACCCCAGGATAACCGCACAGGAAGCTCCGAATGTGTGCATCTGTCAGTGCTCTCGCCATCTTGCAGAAATCCGCGCCGCAAATGCTGTTCATCCCAAGTTCTCAGAGTGATTCCAAATCATGCATCACGATTCATGCTTAACCGACGTCCTGGAAAACAAAGTTTAGAGCGACAGGAGATCCACAGCCATGGGATACTTAGTTACGGGACGTCCCTTGCGATTCAACAGATGTACGAAGTAAGTTAATTAAGCTCTTTATTTCCACGAATGACATGTCAACTCTCCGTTTTAACAGGCTTGGAGACCTTGTTCAATCATAAACCTTAAGCTTTCTTTTAGACGCTGTCGCCATTCTCGTTTCAGAGCGGATCTCGCCAAGGCATGACTGGCTTACATGGCGGGAAAAACGGGTTCTAATTCCGAACTGCCATGCTAAGTGACTGTTCCTGAAACATGTCCACAACGAATCGACTGCCGGCTTCTCTGTCCGATGGCCGATAACACCGAGTTGTGGTTGGTCCAAGTGTAAACCAAATCATGCCAGTGACCAGTTGAGTTTGCTTGGCTGCTACGTAGGGAAACCCTCCTTTAATATCGCCTTTTTTTTTTCGTAGTCGTCGATGACGATCATGGCTTAGTTTGGCAACCACGGACGTTACATCCCCTTTGTGCATGTCACGAATTGGTCCACGTCCATTTTGGCTCCGTCGACGAAACGGGATAATTCGTTTTGTGTATAGACTCACCTTGATGGAATGGATGATACTCTGAGATGGTCGGGATTGAATATATAAACGATTGATGAATCTCCTCAAGTCAATATCACCACAGCCTCTCAAACAAGTCTCTCATTGTCTTTTCACTCATACAACTTTGCCCAATAAGCCCTCTCCAGTCTCTAAACCACCAAAATGCACTGCAACACACTCTCTCTTGCCGCTGTGGCTCTCCTCGCCAGCTCTGTCAACGCCCACGGTCACGTTGCCAAGGTTATCGCTGGCGGCCAGGAGTACACTGGTGGTATCCCCCACGGTGCTCCCTCCAACGCTGTCGGCTGGGCTGCTGGAAACCAGGACAACGGCTTCGTTGAGCCCGCTGCCTTTGGCACTGCCGACATCATCTGCCACAAGAGCGCCAAGCCTGTCAGCAACGCTGTCACTGTTGCTGCCGGCGATGTTGTCACCCTGAAGTGGGACACCTGGCCCGAGTCTCACCACGGTCCCGTCACCGAGTACCTCGCTCCCGTCAGCGGAGACTTTGCCAGCATCAACAAGGGAAGCCTTCGATGGACCAAGGTCGCCGAGAAGGGTTACGTCTCTGGTAGCAACCCCGGCAACTGGGCATCCGACGAGCTCATCCGCGACGGTTTCGCCTGGAAGTTCACCGTGCCCCGAAACCTCAAGGCCGGCAACTACGTTCTCCGACACGAGATCATCGGACTTCACTCTGCTGGCAACAGAAACGGTGCCCAAGCTTACCCCCAGTGCATCAACCTCAAGGTCACTGGTAGCGGCTCCCAGGCTCTCAGCGGTGGTGGCGACTTCACCAAGTTCTACTCTGCCACTGACCCCGGCATTCTCTTCAACCTCTACGCAAGCTTCAGCTCTTACCAAATCCCCGGACCTGCCGTCCAGAGAATCTAAGAGATTTTCGCGAGGTTCAGACAAGTGGTTTCTAGTTTCCAGACTGAGTTTGGGACCAAGGAGCAGGGCAATGGGCAGCCCTTCGCTCTGATGTTATTCGGCTGCCGCTAGTCGGTTCAAATTTCTACACGCAGCGGAGCTGTGTGATTCATGTATCTACTCTTATATGACCGTACAAATTTATGCATACATACGCAATTCTTATATAAACAAGTTCTTGAAGTCCAATGATCGTTCTGTGATATGCTGCTTGCTGTAGACTGAAGGCCTTGGATTGACAAAGTCCGTATCGCGTAAGGGTGAGCTTGCATAGTTGGTATATTGATCAAATTGACAAGAGAAACATGAAGTAGGGTTCATTTTAGGCTAAGATACTTGGGTCTATGTAAGTAGGAGTAGTGGCGGTGCCGATAATCCATGCCTCATGATGGTTTTCGGCAAGTCCGAAAGGCAGTGGACATATTGCGTCCCCTGCCAATCGTCCTCAGTCCGATCCTCCGGCTAGACCACTTCGATGCCATTACCTCCCTTGCATACCCGAGTCTTATCTTGTCCGCGCCCGTCAGTGCTTAAACAGCTTGGCTTTCTTCCTCGTTCTTTTCGTGATTGCCTTTGAGCTGTAGCCTTTTTACTTAGTCCTGACCTCCCCCAGAGAGGTAGACGCATTGAGCTCTTTCCACCTGGCTGGCGGAGGCGGAGTAACTAAGTACGGCACAAGGGTGACCGTGTTCTACTCTGGTCAAAAATGTACAGAACATGACAATGGCCAATCGCCACGTCACGGCCACTGAGCCCAGTCCAGTAAGATATACATACCAATCAACTATACACCTCACGCAAGATTGCATTAGCAAGTCTTTCCAAGAGGACTACGTTGCCAGTTTCTTTTTATGAAGAGATAATGAACTTTTGCTTTCCCGATTTCCGTATTCAACCGTGGCCTTTGGACCATATACTAAACACCTCTAATTCAACATGCCCTTGAGGACCTCGATCTGCTCCAGCACACCTGCTCGGCTGGTGCCACCTTGAGCATTCCTTGATTCAACACTAGCCTCGTAGTTGAATACGTCCTTGATGTTATCGGGGAATCGACTATCAATAGCCTGCAGTTGCTCAAGGCTTAGCTGGTCCATTGGGATTCCCAGCTCCTCGCTCTTAGCCACCACGCGTCCTGAAATATGGTGTGTCTCACGGAAAGGCACGCCAAGTCGAACAAGAGCATCTGCAACGTCGGTTGCAAGGAGGAAAGGGTTGAGAGAGGCTCTCATGCGGTCTGGTCGAAGCTTGAGAGTGCTAAGGATTCCATTTGCGATCTGCACACTATCGGAGACAGTCTTGACATGATCCAGCATAGGCTCCCAACTCTCTTGCAAGTCTTTGTTGTAAGTACTTGGGATACCCTTTGTGGCAACATAGACACCGGCAAAATGACCAAAGGCCCTACCAGCCTTGCCCCTTAAAAGCTCGAGGCCGTCGGGGTTCTTCTTCTGTGGGGTTGTTAGTCAAAATGTCCAAAGGATAGAAAGGAGAGACTTGCCTGAGGCATCAGTGATGAACCTGTTGAATAGGAATCGGCAACAGTGACGAAGCCAAATTCAGCAGTGGAATAAATGATCAAGTCCTCACTGAACCTGGAGATGTGTCCCATGAACATGGTGCCCCAAGACAGGAATTCAGTAACAAAGTCACGGTCAGCAACGGCGCCCATGCTGTTCCACATGATGCCTTCAAAGCCGAGCTCCTTGGCCATCATTTGACGATCAATACCGAAGGCATTGCCGGCAAGAGCACCGGCACCGAGTGGGCTATATTCCCATATTAGCAAGATAACATAGCGTGTGCCGTGTGTGAGTGTGCCTACCTCCTGTTGACGCGCTTCAAGACCTCTCGTAATCGTTCCAAGTCAGAGGCAAAGGAAAAGCCGTATGACAGGAGCCATTGGGAGAACTTGACTGGCATAGCCAATTGAAGATGTGTGTACCCGGGCATGATGTGGTCGCTATCAAGATTAGAACAAGTCATGTCATGAGGAGAAGTGGTGTGTGGAACTTACATATCAGCCTCAGCGCGGCCGGCGATTACCTGAAGGAAGGCAACAAGATAGCTCTCAATCTCACGAATACGCTCGCGCAGCCACATTCGCATGTCGGTAACAACCTGCTCGTTTCGGCTGCGACCGGTGTGAAGCTTTCCACCGATCTCCTTACCAATGATCTCGGATAGACGTCGCTCGTTTGCAGTATGAATCTGGTTTGATTCTTTAGCGATGATATTTTCAGTCACCGGGAGGTAGGTAGTGACTTACATCCTCATCATTGGGCATGATGGTAAAGGTACCAGCCTCCCACTCCTTCATGACCTCTCGGAGACCACGCTCGATTTCAGTGAACTCATCATTGGAGATGATGCCTGACTTGGCATTGGCGCGGGCAAAGGCAATACTGCCGAGGATATCTTCCTTGTATAGGTGCTTATCGTAGGAGATACTGGCATTGTACTGATGCATCAGGGGATCAATACCGCCTATGATGCGTGACGTCAGTCAGTGGACGGAGCTTGGTCGATGGCGGGGAAGCTACACACCTGTAAAGCGACCACCCCAGAGCATACCCTCGGCGGGAGCACCGGCATTGTTGGCATTGTTGGCGGCCATGATGGATAGTAATCAAGCTGACTGACTTTTCTTGAACAAGTTTGATGGCGTCTGGTGCAATCAATTGGTACTCAATCAGTTATAGCGAGGGCGGGGTACTAATCAAGAGGGATCCTGGTCAGGCTTAGTTGGAGTCAGAGTCATTGGCAAATTTTTCAGGACCGATACCGGACAAGTCACGTGTTCTTAGTCATGAACCCCGCAGCCTGGATGGAGATCAAGACCAGGGTAGGTCGTTGGTGTTGATAATGCTTTTCAGTCAACGACCCAAGACATATTATTCTTTCAGGAATGTTTTCATTCGTAACACCATGAATGATTGTGGTGGAAAAAACGATCCCTCGAGCATAGTTGTCTCGCTGAACTGGGATTGACCGAACCTGGGCAGGGTACAGTAGACCAACGGCTGACACACTCGATTGCGCTTCTGATCCATTTCTTATTGAGATTAAATCTAATGCAGGCTAGAGTTTGCTGAAAACCGACTACAGCCAACACTCCCGATGAATACTCCAGCCAATACTGACAGAAAATAGCCAAAATTCATCGTCATAACGGCCAGCATCCTAAACAAAACACCGGTCAATGTCTTTTTCCAGTGACTCAATAGTGGATAAAACACTTACAACAAATAGCTGACGCCGGCAATCACGACATCTATTACTCCCAGCATCATAGCTTCATTCGCTCTCCATGGGCGTTGGCCAGTCTCACCAATTTGGTGTGCCGCTAGCAGGCCTTTGGTGCGCCTCCGCTTGAGACCATCCCTAATGCTGTAAAAATTGACGCGTAAAGCAAGCAGCATGCGGAATATAGTAGCGAAGGCGATGAGAAAAATGCAAACACCTGCATATTGTCCAGTCGTTGTAGGGGCAAAGTCCTTTGCCCAGAGGAGTGTCTTGGTAGAGGTGAAGAAAACCATATTCATTTGCTCCATATCCATAGCCATAGCCATAGCCATAGTGCTGGCATTGGAAGTTGACATGGGCATTGAACTGCCCGTCGAAGTAGTCATATCCATGTCCATTTTCATTGAAGTTGAATCTAGGTTGTATCGAGATAGGTAGTACAGAGTAACTTGCTTGTGGTTCAAGGTGTAAGACGACCACTACTTATCTAAGCTTATATCATGGTGGTAGCATATCGGGAATAATCTTATCGCCGCCGATAAACTTGCTCAAACTTACTCAAGTGCCGTTTATGCGATGATGGCGTGGAACATGCTCCAGATAGTTGAATGATTTATTGAGAAATCGACCAATTGTAATTAATGATTACGGATATCGGCACAAGAACCTTGCCCATTATAAAACAGATACTCAGTCAAGGGGGAAACATGCCTACATTGCTCTGTAGCTTGCCATGTGAGCAATAGATAGCTACCCTGCCTTGCCACTTCTTCATAGATATCGCTTTTGTCTTTTATTCCTGAATCCACTCAGTGACAATTTATCTGCCATCAATTTCTCCAACATGGAGTCAGCAGCTTGGCTTACGGCCCCAATTCAGTTGACTGGGAGCCGTGCATTCACTTGCGATGGCTTCACCGAGGCGCAATGTTCCTGGTATATGAAAAGATGGCATTTTTGGTAAGCTGTCAATTTACAAACTGACTAAACAACTCTTACAAAGTCCTATCTAACGTCAAAAAGGTACATTGCGGACCATGTCTACGCTCTGCCTACAGTAGCCTTCTTCATGAGTGGCATTGGGCTCTTCACAATCGGCCACCTGATATCCTACTACATTATTGGTCTTGCCTTTCCGAGTTTCCGTGGACCTAGACCCTGGCGTATGTTGATTGCCATGATCAGGTATCTTTCATATCGTGGATTTCATGTTACATCACTTGGATTCAACTCGGCTCCCGTTGGAGTCCTATTACTGGGACTTGTTGGAACCATTTTCTTTTTTTGTGAGTCAATAAAACAGTCATAAAAGAGAACCACTAGCTAACCATTGATAGGCATGGACTTAATACCTCAGCCGTACTATTGGCCTTCGCTAGACTTTGGTGGCTCACCGCCATTGGGAACAAGATCCGGATGGTTGGCTTTGGGGTGCATGCCATTTGTGTTGTTAGTCCTGCAATACCTGTCCCAGCCTCTTGAACTATTGCTGACAAGTAACAGTGCTACGGCAACCAAGACAAACTGGATTACCTTACTGACGGGCGTCTCGCACGAGAGACTCCAAGTATTCCATCGATGGATAGCTTACGCCTTTTTTGTGCTCGCGCTCTTGCACACATTCCCGTTCATCGTTTATCATATCAGATTCCACGATATGCAGATGCATTTCGAGATGAGCCTTTTGTTCTATTGGACAGGCATCGTCGCCTTGATCTTTCAAGCTTGGCTTACGTTTGCATCTCACAGTGCTATTCGGTAAGTGTACTGAACGCTTTGTCTGCCTGCGACTACATACTTACATAGAAACTAGAAAGCTGTTGGGATATGAATTCTTCAAGGCCACGCACTTCTTTGCTGTTGTCATATTCATGCTTACTTTCTTTTGGCACTGCGACTACACCCTGACATCCTGGTAAGGCTGCCTTTCATGTCCACCCTTGTGAAACATTAATACTGACGATAACTTTATAGGCACTACTTCATAGGAACAGCCGCGGTATATGTGCCCTGCTATGTCTACCCCTGGCTACGAACTTGCTTTGAGTATGGTGTTCGGGCAAAGGCACATGTCAAAGTAGAAGACAACGGTTTCGTCCGCGTCACTATCCCCGCAAACTTCACATGGGAAATTGGACAGCACTGCTTCCTACGCTTTACTGGTTTTGGGCTTGCAGAAGCCTTGTCAGCACATCCATTTACGATTTGCTCCTTGCCATCAACGTCCTCAGGCGACCAGTCGTTCCTTGTCTTTTATCTCAAGAGACACAAAGGGTTTACAGCAAAACTATATGAATATGCCTTGCAAAATCCGGGAGCTCAGGTCTCAGTGATGGTAGATGGACCATACGGAGGCATCAATACACAGTCTTACGTGAACAGCAGCCATCTCGTTGTCATCGCGGGTGGTTCTGGAGCTGGATGGACCTTGCCATTTATTGAGCAGTACATCGCAATCCACACAGCTGAGCGCGATGGAGATCGCAAAGGAGACCAACCGGACAAATGTCTGTTTTCGTCACTACGTGTGATACTGGCAAGTCGAGATGTTGAGAGCTGCAACTGGTATCGCCAAGCTGTGAGCGAAACTCTGCTGAAGTACTCAGACAGAATGGTCCCTGGATTGAATGTACAGCTCTACCGCACTGGTGGAGCCATACAAGAATCAACCCTCCCATCGAATAGTAGCTTAGTGCCTGGGAAACACGAATTGGGGATCGAGAAGGGGACAGAAATTCCAGTATCATTCGACGAACTGCATGGTCGCCCCGACTTACCAGGGGTTGTAAATGGAGTGGCAAAAGAGATGACAGCTACCGACTCGCTTGGCGTGTACGTTTGCGGTCCAGATACTATGCAGAATGATGTTCGAAACACTGTCGCATCTTTGAACTTGGATGTTCTCAGGGGCGCAGATTCTACGGGGGCTTACTTGCATTCCGAACACTTCTCTTGGGCGTAATTGTGGGATATAAGCACATGGTTCATAGCTAAAATAGATTGATGGTCAATGGATGTTTGATACAGCTCTATCAGTTTCGACTATGAAGTACTGTTAGAGGCCTCCTTTTTGTGTTTTTTTTTGTTACCAACTTCAAAAAGATGACTCACCAACTAGTACCTGCAGCTACCCAGTTGCAAATGCAACTCGTCTCCAGCATCGACACTAGAAGGACAACAGTATGAATCGTAAAGCAATAACTAAACATCAAGATAGGCAGACACATAATACTTAATAAAAGAAGCATCAGTTAAGCTGTGTCCGTGGTTGTGTTGGATTGAAAGGCCAAAGTCAAGGCACCGCGAAGTCAAAGACTTAGAAGAGGCATCCCTAGAAGCTCCATGTGAGATCAGTTATATGCCACACCCATGACCCACTTAATTGCGACAGCCTGTCCATATCCCACATAAATGCCCCAGTTGTCCAGAACACATGGTATGTGTGAGTACCGTAGCAAAGTGTCCTGAGTGAATAATCCAGATTAGCACCCACGACCATCGGGCAAGTGCGGGGTCAGCTTTGAGCTCAAGATATCGATTGTACGAGGACAAAATGGCTTCTTCTTGTGCGATATTGTCCATATCTTGGAAACTCAGCAGCCGATGGTAACCTTGTGAGCAAAGATAGGCTGTAAACTGGAGACCATCACGCGGGTCTCTCTGTAGAAATTGCCGTCTTTGTAGTCGTCCATCTATCCGGATGGATTCAAGAGGTGAAGCAGAGTTTTGAACATCAATCCGCTTCAAGAGGTTCTCGTATTCTTCAAAAATGAATACGAAGACTGCCTGAAAGGCCCTGACACAGCGCAGTTTCTCCTGGTAAATGAATTTCCAGGGGATCCAGAATCCGCATTCATAGTCACCGTGACCATAATCTTGCAGAAATGAGGTGCTGAAGACTAGAGTATGCCGACATGCATCAAAGACCAGAAATGCCTTTTGCATCTGTTGGATCTCGGTTTCTGATAGCGGTAGAGATAGGGGAGGCGTAGGAGGTGCTGGACGATTGGGATAATCTTCTCTGGCCTTTCTAGCCAACATATTTTGTGACATTTCCCAAGCTGCCTTTGGATAATGAGCCATGAAAGCGTCTGCTTCGAGATGGAGTTGGTATAGATCCGAGAGGGCCCCTAGATTCATCTGCAATACTGAAAATGGTTCTGGTGATGATGTCAATACTGGTTTCATCAAAGCTTCAGCTTGAGCTCTATTTTGAGATGGCAATCTGTTCTCGAGCCTGCGAAGGCGACATACCGTGACTGCTTGCGTAAGATTTTGACCTGGGAAGTGATGATACAGATTTTGCAGAAGCGGCTGGAGGAGAAAGGACTGGTTTTGAAGGAAAACATGCAAAATGTATGGGTCAGCGAGAACTGCGGATTGAATATCTTTGGGGGAATCGAAGACACCCAAGATAATGGTGATGAGCTCCGCTGGAAGCTTCTGGAAAGGGTTGATGGACGCCATGATGGTGGTTGAGGTTGGCTGAATATTGTAAAGGAGAAATCCAGAGCTACTGATGGTGGAGGGTCGGGATATTTATATAGGTTTGCAAATTGAAAATATCGGGGTGACTCACAAACTGAGCTTAAAGCGAAAAAGCTTTACCATTGCGTAAGCTTTTGGTGTGGAATCCTATATCGTGAAAGAAGTTCCGTGTTCCACTTGTGTTGGCTGCCTGAAGTATGTTTTCAATACCTAAAGTCTATCAATGACAATGCCATAGTTTAGCAGCCAGTCAAGCTATGGGTAGATCTGTAATGTTGTGAAAATCCTTGAGAATGAGAGATAGAGACGTCATAAATCTCACATGCAAAACTTACTTGACCGGAGTTCTAAGCAACTTCTTTTGTTGTAAACAGAGATGTCAGATGTTAAATATAGATCCAAAGATGGCTAAGCAAAACCTGCCGCGACAAACAGCATGGGACAGTTCAAGCCCATATCTTAATATGGAAAATATACGACAATATTCTTCTGTTGGTTGTTCTGCTTCCTAGCAGTAGGTTTGAAGGCCTGTTAACACTCGTTTGCAACACATGCCTACACGAGGGATTCGGACGTGGTCGGATCGGTGAAAGTCTAGATCACCCCAGTTTTCCAGAGTTGGAACGAAAACAAACTCGCCTGAACTACTGAATAAACTCAATAGGCTCGTTGTTTGTGCCAGGACCCTTGAGAGAGACAGGTGGGTAGCAAAAAAATAGGCATATCATCCGCTTTGATCAGTATATCATCAGCGCATACTCAAAGTCATCTTTATCAACGTCCAAAACATCAGAATCGGAATCTAAAGCCTCGAGTCCTTCGTTACGGAGCTGATAGCCGATAATGACACTTGTGGCCTTGGCCACATCCGAATCCCTTGCGTATGCATGCTACTAGATAGCAGGAAGGAAATAACAATAAAAATATTAGGAAGTAACTTCTTTTCAGATATTTACTTTCCACCAGCATAACCACCAGTACACCATCATCAATCAGCACTCGGACATTAACCAGAGCTTGATTTATACTTGTGGCAAAACGAATTCCCATACCTTTCCCTAATAATAAGGTTTCCATCATAAATCACACTTTTAAGCATTATGACTCCAATGCCCTCACAAGACCTTATTTTTTTTTTGCCCTTGCCCTACTATAAGGTTCAGAAGGGGCACAAAATGCGTCACTTACTTTAATCCAGCTTTTTTCCTCTTCCCTCCACCTACATCAACACATCGCAAAACCACACAACACAACACAACACGACAGCAGACAAACAACCACCTTTGAAGATGGAACGTATACGCACTCTGCACTCACTCTACATGGGAAAGCTGATGTTGTGGACTGGGTCATAGAAAGCCAAACGATAACCGACATCTTTCGCAATGCCTACATTAGGATTGGTGGTTTACCTGGCCGAGAGGGAGAATGAATATTATCGTCTGGGATCTTTTCAAGCAAGGGGCGTGGATAACAACGAAAATGGTGAAGGCACAGGTTTCTTCTGGCATAGAATTGGAAAGAAAGAAGCATCATAATCGTTTAGAATAAAACTTCGTTACTTTATGATATAGTCGACTCCGTGCTGCTGAAACTACTGACTGAAATGCTGCTACTGAGCGCCAAAGAACGTGTATCGCACACAGCCAGCATCAATGTATCCTCCAATACCGCCATTATCACCTAGAAGTAAATGCGTTAGTAAAAGATTATTGAAGCCAGGGGCAGAGTACTTACATCCTGCGTAAGCCTTTACAAACAAATCCTTGCAAAGCGGGCCATCATTTCCCAGTGGTGTATACGGGTCCTGCAAATCCACAGTCGTCTTGCATCCTTCAACCCACGAAACCTCATAGTAATAAAGATCGCTCTTCGTGATACCATAAGCAGGGTCTCCAGGCTTCAACTCAACGGGTAAATTGGCCTCGCAGTACGCATCTGCCAAAGCACGCACAGCACGTGGGCTGACGTCTTTGTGATTGCCTCCCCTATTCTTGCAGAACACTGGGCCCAATTCCAACGGTGTCGTTTCCTCCTCGGGTGGTGTTTCCTCCTCTGGCGGCGCAGGAGCCTCGGTGGGCTCGGTTGAGACCCATGACGCACAGTATGTGTTCTCGACGCATGCTTGTCCTCTACCACCACCGCCCTGGGCACATTTTGTATTCGTTGCTGTCTCAGCGCATGAGCTGCCGTCAGGGGTAGAGATAGGTCCAGGAACGTCGGTCAGAGTTGGGAGACCGGTTAAGTGAAACGGTGGTGCTGTCGTTGACGTCGTAGGTATCGCGGTGTACTTATAGGTACCACAACCAACATCGATAGTACCTTCAAGAAAGCTGTTCTCAGAGTCAAAACACTCGTCGCCAAAAGCGTACATAGAATCTCCACAGGGGATTTGACAATTGCCCTTTGCACCGCTCCAGTTGTGTTCGAACACCCAACCATCGCAAGACTCAGCTCGTTCACGAAGCATATGTCTTCTCATGTTAATCGACGCACGCTTCTCCTGTGAACCGCTCTCGGCATCAGCACCGGTGAGGTTCTTGCTTAGCTCATCGCCCTCATGTCCATTAACGTCGGCACAGAACTTGGAGTAGATAGACATGAAGCAGTCACGAGGTACGTCGTCGCTACTTTGTTTTTGACATTGAACATCGGGGTGTTGAGCATCGTTGATAGAGATGTTCTCGTCGTCAAAAACTTGTTGGAAGTATCTAGAGGTATCATCTTCGATCGCTTCCATTGTAGGGATGGCCTCATTATCGGCAGGTACGTCGCCCCAAAGGACCGATTCCTCGGGGAAGATGCTGGTGGTTATGGTTGGGGCTTCTTTAGCGGGGCAGTCGATAGGTGCAGGGCATGTTACGTAGACGGTACTATAAGATTCTCTGTTAGAAATATTGATCAGAAAGGTCAGAGGCTGTAGAAGCACCTGGTATATGTCTCGCTTTCTGAGTAAAACGAAACGGTCTCTGTGCATGGTGCTGGATCCTTCTTCTCACAATCATCCGGTTCATTGGGATCTTGAGGAGCTTGAGGATCCTGAGGCTCTTGAGGCACTTCGGGGTCTTCGGGGTCTTCGGGGTCTTCGGGGTCTTCGGGGTCTTTAGGATCGGGATTCTCAGGGTCCTTCGGATCTTTGGGATCTTCTGGATCTGGGTTCTGAGGCTCTTTGGGGTCTTGAGGGTTATCAGGCTTAGGATCGGGTGTGTCAGGAACCTTGGGCACATCTGGGATCTTGGGAACGTCTGGAACATCTGGGATGTCTGGAGTCTTGGGATCATCGGGCTTCTTGGGACCATCAGGCTTTTCTGGATCATCAGGCCTTTTAGGCTCATCTGGCTTCTTGGGGGTGTCGGGTTTCTTAGGATCATCAGGTTTGTTGGGAATTGGGACCGGTATTGGTACAGGTGCAACATCAGTCTCCTCTGGTGTATCAGGCTCTTCCGTGGTAACTGGGGCAGGTGGGTTCTCTGGCTCAGCTGTAATCTGTGGCTCTTGAGGCGCAGGTGCTGCTGTTGTGGTGGCTGGAGGAGGAGGGTTGTTGGGTTCGACTGTTGTTTCTGGCTCAGGAGCTGGTACAGGCGTGACTGGACCTGCAGGTTCATTTGGCTGAGGATTGGGGATGATTGGGGGAGGGGGATTCCGGTCATCAGCTGGAATCTCTTCTTGTCTTGCGACCAAAATTCTAGGATAGACTGGGTGTGTGAACACAGCTGCTCCAGAGGAGGCTTCTTGTTCGAGGTTTGCACTGGCAAAGGTTGCACCTAGCCACAGTGCTGTAAGGAAGTTGACCTTCCAAGGTCCCGTCATGATAGCGGTTCTGAGCAAAGGAATAGCCAAGAAGACGATGGAGAAATGCAACGGGCTAGGAAATAGATGAGAAAGAGAAGTGGAAGAACTGATGCCAAGTTGGACTAACTATTATTCGGCACCTTGAGCTCGAGTATTATGATATATACAGCCCAGAATGTTGGTTCAAAGGTCTGTATAGTTTTGATGACTTAGCACTGGACAAGCAAGCACCCAAGCTACAACTGAACTGCCTCATCCAAAATTAACTGTCCAGGGCAGGGCAAACAAGTGAGCCGTGGGATCTGCACAGCCGCCAGGTCACTATGGACCAATAGTGGCACTCATCTCGGAAGTACACCCCATTTTGGTTTGTGAACTCCAGTTAATAGTTAATCCTCTCCACTGCAAGAGTTGATCTCTTAGGGCTCCAGTAACTGTAGTTGCAAAGAAGGATCACAATGCATAAGCTTGCTTCTATGTTAAAATTAAAAGCAAGCCTGCCTTTAGCTATACTCGTGTTAGCGTCAAACGTTAGCTTTATGGATAATTCTAATCGAGCTTCTCGGGGCATTTCTTCCAAACGGTCCAATCATGGGCTCGACAAGGAACTGTGACATTGCAAGAAGTCCAATCATAAGCAGTCCTGGTGTCGTAGATTTCTATGCAGGCCCGAGCCGCACAGCCTCGGCATAGCCCTACAGATCTATATGCAGTTAATTGGCCGTTTTACTTTGCGTCTGTTCATGGCAATTCCCGCACGGTTGAGTATGAAGTAGGGCCGATACGGGGATTTGTATGGAACCGTTTTCTTGTGTCGGAATGAGGGTTAATTGCAGTGTCATTGAAGGATTGTCTATGCCTTCCCGCAAGGCTCAGCCGGAGTCATTTTGTATGGAGAATTCTCTATATCCCTGCGATTTACAGATACTGACCAGCTACTTCCTCATTCTCATACAGACTTAGATAATCACAGCGAGTCTTTACGTGTGTATTTCTAGAATTGCAACACATCTAGCTTTCATTCCCTCATATCTCTGTTACTGGGGGTGCTCTTCGTTTCTTTCCTTGCCGTATCACCTGCAATCTTTGTACCTCTTTTTTCTCAACGCATCTTCTGGTCTGTCCCTTCGCTATGAAGATTTTCTTCCCTATCGTAGCCCTCGCTGGGCTTGGCTTGGCTGCAGACATGAACGTCTGGGACCTCGATGACTCTTGTCAAACAGCTGAACGCAAGGGCGTTTTTGATAAAGCATACAGCGATGCCGAAGTCCTTGCTGTAAAGGCCCAAGGAGACCTCGAAACGCTGAAAGGCGCGCGCCCAGACTTCGTTTCAAACATGCGAACCAACTGGGATCGCATTGCGAGGGCTGCGACTAACATGTTCGGTTTTATACCAAATAAAGATGGCCATGACCCCAATGAGGAGCATTATTCGAACGTTAGATGTAAGTTAATGCTGCTATGATATATGCATTCAATTACTAATGGACTTAAGATGTTTATGATCGTATGGTCAAGACACTGCATAATGATGAAATGATTCCAGCAAACGGATACGGCGGACTCAAGCCCCTGCTTCTTTGCGATGAAAGCAAATTCGTCTGGGTGGGAAGAGATGACAAGGATCCTCACGATCCAGCAGAACGTCCTCTTCGCGAATCGAGACCTAAAGAGATGGCTGGTCAAACAGCCGGGGCTTGGGTGTACAAGAAACGGTACTTGGTGAACGCCGTCAAGCAAGCAAGTACAGGTCTTTGCAGACCTGGCGTGTTCGCCATCACCCTGACCCGAAATGATTTCATCATCTTTTGTCCTCCATCATTTAAGGATGAGACTGCTCAGACGAGGTCTGCCGTTGATGCTAAAGATGGCGTTCAGAAAGATGATGCGCTGGATACATACTCAGCCACTAGCCTTTCTCGTGTCATGGTTCATGAGCTTGCGCATTGGTTCGGGGGTGATAACAGTGGTGGACCTGAGAACCGGAATGGTATGTCCATAAGGAAATATAGTCTTCAACCACTGTAGACGCTAATGTACTGTTCTGTCTAGTTCCTGATCAACAGGCTGTCGGAAAAGAAGGCGCCCTGGTCTTTCAAAAGCCCGACGGAAAGCGCACCACTGATGCTTCTATTCCGGGGGTCAAGAAATATGTCACATGTAAGTCATTCTATCCTCTCATTCCACACTTTTAGGCCTCCTGTAACATTGGAATTGTGGCTAACATGAGGTGCAATAGACAACTTTCTATGGGTTTCCAATCTGGCGCGCTCTCACGAAGGGCCCAACGCGGGAAATTGTGGCCCGAGCAAGGCCACCTTTACAGCTGAATCATATGCCCTTTTTGCATTAATGTCGTACGTTTACTCATACGCTCAGTGCAACTTCTTCTGAACTTTTACTAACTGCTGATTCACTAGTTACATGGATAACTGGGACTGGGCCAATGATGGAAAAGCGAAGGCATTTGCTGACGAAATGATCCCATATGAGAGGCTTCCCAACGGTAAGAAGGCGCGCTTGGGATGAGGCAGATTTTATTGTTTGACCATTTAGTTATCTTATTATGGAATACTCTTAGTGTCATTGTTAGGCACGACAGGCTTTGCTGCATACCGTGTACT
The DNA here is from genome assembly GCF_000303195.2 of Fusarium pseudograminearum CS3096. Classification (NCBI taxonomy): domain Eukaryota; kingdom Fungi; phylum Ascomycota; class Sordariomycetes; order Hypocreales; family Nectriaceae; genus Fusarium; species Fusarium pseudograminearum. The sequence goes on along the minus strand of NC_031952.1, from coordinate 5,823,710 downwards.
GAGCTACCTATCATGTGACTGACCTTAGCTCATATACACCGGCTACGAGTAATCCGACCTGTCAGGCTCATGCAACTGTCATCTGTGGACGGATGCAACGGATCAGGGTATCAGAGGTCTCGTACCCTTACAGCGACTGGCTGGTGCGGATACACCTGGAGTTGTAGCAAGGAAACCATCAGTAATTTGTGGAACATTAGAGTCAATATATTGGCACTACAGAGATATCGAATCAATTACTGTCATTCCTCTCCATGTCCCTCTCTGTTGAGAGCAACAGGTTGCACATAGCGGGGTTCTCTACAACCTGACCTCGAGTAGCTGTAAGAATGTTGCACTGTGGCACTAAACATACCAGAGAAAGACAACTTCAGATGCTGGAATCGCTCATCGAGACTCGACGAGTTGATGTGCCGACATATCGGGGAGAACAAACCATGCATGTGGCCAATAGGGGAAGGTTGATACATGTTACTACATCATGCACGATACCGTGAGGTATCCAGGCTGAACATGATTGGACATAGTAGACGGCTTGCAAGTGCTATGGTGACACAGGCAAACATCTATGTAGGTGAAATGATGTACACAGTACTCTCTTCGCTCCCACGAGATGTCGATCGACGTCCTTTGTATCTATAAGAACCCCTCAATCTCTCCACCGACCTAATCACAAACACTCAATCCAACTCATCCTCACTCAGCACCACTTTTTTATTTGACTACCCAAGATTAATCATACTCAAAATGGGCTACGGCACTCTTGAGAACGGTCACTGGCTCATGGTCGGCATGAGTATCTTCAGCAAAGACCGCACCGTTGAGCTCCGCATGCAAGACGACGGCAAGCTCGCCATCTACTACAACAATCGCTGCGCTTGGCAGAGCACCGACCAACAGACCAACAACGCAAAGGGTGCCGTCATGCAAGGTGATGGCAATCTCTGCATCTAGTGATTCCTTCATATCTTCAGAGTGTCTTTGGCAAGGTCGCTGACCACGTTTTCTTTACAGTGACAAGAATGGAAAAGCCACCTGGCATACCAACACGGCTGCCCCAAGCGGTGACAGCCACACATTCGTTGCTGTTCAGGATGATGGAAACCTCGTTCTGTACAAGAACAGTGGCGCTACTCCAATCTGGTCATCCAAGAGCAACAAGTAAGCTGGATGGCAGGGCTGGCATGATATACGTGTTATTAGCGGGCATAGTTGGAGGGCAGGAGACGTAGTCAAGTTCAACTATCCGATGATGTATTCCCATAGCACGTGTCAATTACGTGGAGAAATTTCTCATTACTGCAGCAAGTACCAATTTGCTCGCCTACATCGTTCACGTCTTAGTAATTGCCTTTATCGAAGCTTTGTTTACTATTAATTATGGTATTTCTACTCCATTTCCAGCCTTATAAGTCACCAGGGCATCGCTTACATGAACTCGTTGATCAAGAGTTCTGGGTGGTTCCATTCAGCTGTTGATACCATCGAGCTTTTGACGTTCCATCTTGTACTTCTTGTATATATTATAGCTCAAATATGCTGCATACTCGGGCTCTGCAGAAATCTCCGCGTCGTCACAACTGAAGGAGTCACCTAATAGGAACATTTGAGTAGCACTTCCACCAGTCAAACTGCCAATCTCACACAGGTTCGGGATCAGATTGGGTGAAGCCTCTAAGATATTTCGACGACACCAACGTGCAAATCGAACCTGTTTGATGATAATGAAGCTAAGCTAGCTATAGCTATTGTTGATAAGTCATGGTTTGCTCATTGATCCATAGCTACTGACTCAGCGGCCAAATTCTCAAACAAGTATGATGTCAAATCAATTCCGGCTATTTTAGTATAGCAGGGCTAATATAAGCGTCATTTTACGTCTGTTAGGGCAGCTGTTCATTGCACTGTTGACTCCAAGACCGGAAAGGCACGCAATGCTAAAGAAGGATGGGCTCCAGACGCAGCAAATAGTGCCTGATCAAATTCCAGTGCTTAGATCTAAAACGGAACGGACCGTGACTAAGATCTGAGTAGATGCGCCAATTGAATGGCGCTCAACGGATGACTCGTATATGTCTACGTGTCCCTGACTAAATGACTTAGTGCAATTCAATTGCAACCGGCAGGCAAATCGGAAACGTTATTTGTTGTAAAAGGGTATCATAAATATATAATAAAAAACAATACGTATGAAAGAATTTAGGTTTAGAAAGAAGGCGCTCGGTCATGGCTTTGATAGCCGCCCTTGGTCTGAGCTTGCGGCAAGTTCCTCAACTCTATCGAGTGCTCATCGCTAAAAGTGCTCAGACGCTCGTGTTGAACCCTGACTTCCTCCGTCTTCAGTACTCCACCTGCATTGGCGGATACCTTCATCCCGCTGATGCTTTCGTCGGAGTCCTGAAGATGTTCTTGTGACTCCTGCCAGCCTGACATGATAACCACAGAATTTCGGCCGTATCGTGAGTTAGGAACATATCGTCTGGATCCTCTGGCTGCTGAGGGGACTGTATTCCTCGTTTCGTGATCGTTGGGATTCGTACCGGTCTTGTTTTTGTTGTAACTTCTCGAGCTCAACTTGAGTTCGTGATACAGCATTCGCCTGTTCTGGGTTAGTTCCTACCGATTGAAAAGAATAGAAAGGGCAAAACATACAAGACAGGAATACAAATAGCCATGATGGAGGCGGCAGGTTCAGTCAAGGTCCAGATTGTGAGGTCGACACGGTCGTATGTGATATCTTCACTCTTCATGTTGACCACAAGGACAGACTTGACGATACCGGTGATACCAGCACTGTAAAAGACGTTAGCTGACAAGGCTACATTTTTTTTAGACACCGACTAGACTTACATGGCACCCAAACTCATTGCAACGGCGACTCCAAGTCGCTCTCGTCGTCGCATTGTCATTCGCATCAAGATGGCCCAAGGAAGTAGTGCCAGGACGAAGTCGAGAACGGCCGAATAGTCTAGGCCGAGTTAGTTAACGAGTCACTCTGTCCATTGCACGCTAGAGACTTACAAGCAGCAAACAATTGGAATTTAAGAAGTGCCTTTGGGTCCCAGCAAGTACCGGGTACCGTCTTATCAAACACTCGGGCGAGAGGAGAGCATTTCGCAAGACCAAAGATCCAAACCAAGTTCATGGAGACGTTGATGGTTATGATGACGAAGATGAGGAAGTACTTCATCCATGCGTTGGTGGCGATTCGGTACAAAGTGATAGCGAAGGACGTTTTACTGGTCGTCGTTGCGATGATGCCGAAGGCAGCTCCGATGATGGTGTTGAGGTTGATCGTCTTGAGGTTTTCTTCACTGATGGTTGCCTTATGCCGACCAAACCCAAGAGAAACCAGATACGTGTTTATGGCGACAGAGATCATTAGGGTTACCTGCAAGGTGGGACAAATCCAGTGGTCAGCGCAAACACTTTTGACATGGTGTTGATTGTATAGGTAACTCCAACTCACCTGAGCTGCGATGAGGCACCAATCATCGTACCACAATCCTTTGCCTCGCCATAATTTGCAGTATACACGAAGAAACAACAAGATAAGACTTAGAAGTGCCAACGTCCAGATGGACGCAAGCAAGCGAGTTCCTCGCTCGTCCTCCATTGCGACCCTGTCACAGTGGGAGTTACCAAGGAATTAAGAATGCAGAAAGAAAATTGCTCAGATCATTGAGATCAAGACTGTTGAAGCCAACGCCGATCAAAATTCCATTAGAAATCCTGGTTACAGTGGGAGATCCATGGGTCCCGGTAGATATATATCATGGTGCTGATCATCACTTGCGCCCCAGGGATGGGCAGCCACATATTAGCTAGCGTCAAGCCAGGAGTAACCTTGGAATGGAGGTTCCGGCTCCGAGGTCTGTCAGGCCATCAACAGCAGGTATGGAAAGGATTGGCAAAACCGCCGATACCTGGATGGGTTAATTGGGGGACTTTTGGGCCTGCGCATTGATCGCGCATCCACCCTGGCAGCCGGGTTATGGCTGCAGCTAAAGAAGGACAGAGTTCAGCTAATGGCGGAACCCCTTTTTGCGACGATGTAGTCTGTCATTGATTGGGAGCTAGATACCTCTAACGCCACTAGCCTCACCAGTGCAATTAGCTCGACGCTGGTGGTTGATGCGACTCGTATATCTCACGGTGACAAGAGGCATACGGCCAATCAGCTCAGCAAACACGCTTATTCCACAAGAAACTGCTTGGTGGATGATTCAAATACAGGCTCCTTGGCTTGAACGGCCGAACCGGGAGATGCATGCTAGGGTCAAACGTTCCACCGAAGGGACGGAGATTTTGGCCACAAATTCAGGATCTTTTGCCTTTTAGAATTAATGGACATGGTGAAACGACAAGATGCGTCACTATAGATCCTTGCGGTTGTAGATGCAATCCACGTGGGAATGGAGGGTCAGTAGGATGATCATTGCCCTACTCGCCTTGAATGGCAGATAAGAGATGAAAAGTTTGAAGATCCGGCTGCTCGGCAAAGAATGTGCACCCGCATGAACCGTGGGCATGGAAATCTCATCTGTCAGAAAGTGAGAAATTACAGAGACCAGGTTATCATGTTGTTTGTCTTGGATTACTGGTGGGGGAATCACGTAGCCGAATGTAACACTAATAGGGGAGATTGTGTGTCTGCCACAGGGCTAACGCGCAAATCATATGGAGAATGTGGACACGGAATATTATTAACCTTGGTACTAGACTAACTAGATCCCTCATTCTCGCACGTTTGATTCTTCTTTCGTAGTCTTCTGTCCATGCAAAATCCGATGACAGCGGCCGCGGGTTGTATTTGCACAGACACAGACAAACGGTAGCTTGTGACGCGAAGGAAGCCGGTGACATTCTATCGTGCCTCTAGCTCTCTCACTAACTTTACGAATAGCCCAACACGGGGAAGAACCCGCGGTAACCGAGCAAATGCCCGAACTGCCAAGTCCTGCTAAAGGGAAATCTCTTGTTAATTTCTCCACCGGCAGACATCGGAGAAATACCCGGCTCCTGTTTATACTGGAGATGTCGCTATTATAGGCATGACCTTTCTTACAGTATCTTAATCACGCAACGTCTCCAAGCGAAGCCAAGACATGTTGGGTCATTACGGGTCAAATATCGACCGATTTTAGTCCAGTTTGAGACATCTCCTAGCGCTCACCGGATGGAACTAGACCTAACGCAGTCGTCGTTGCGACACTTGTTGGTTGTCTTCTCTCTTCTTTAATGTCCAAGGGTCCCTTCCCTCCCAACGCCTTTCCCTTCCCTTCCTTCATACCATCTCGGAAATAATGGGATCCGTGACAAGGTTTTGGGGTCGCTGTTGGACCTAGCGTTGAAGGATCAGGTCTAAAAGTCCGCGGGCAGACGGTAAATGGATATCAACCGCAGTAGTTATACCTAACCAACGCCGTCAATGACATTTTGAAAGAAAAGAGAACTCCAACGTGTCCGCTCGGCCGTTTGAATGACTCGAGATACCGATCCAAGGTGGGGGAGCTGAGCTGGATCAGCACACTTTGCTCGGTGCCAACAGAGCAATGTGGAAGGGATCGACACTCCTAGCCAAAGTATATTCCTATGAAGGTCTCTTCGCTCCTGTTCCTCTCCCACTAACCCAACATGACGGGCTCACGAGCCCAGTTTTTCAGGCGGAGAGAGTGACCTTTCTGGATCTAGTTATCCTCCATGGATCACCCCAAGTCAAATGGCAAATTGCAGCCGGGCAATGCAGAGTGGCCATGTTGCCCATCATCGCATTTCGCATGGGTGAAGCCCCGAGCATTATGCGAGACTGGCCCACTGGGCGTTTGCTCTTAAAGAACCGCTGAGCCGATGTGATCGACATGTCTTATTTCACTTCAAGCCACTGATGCAAGTTTGTCTTCCACACGCTTCTTCTTCCCCTTCCCGTTTCGAGAACTTCATTCTAGAAGCTCAGCGTCGCGACCCTCCAAGACAAAAGTACCTGATCACTTTCCACAGCACGCTACATCATGTATACAAAGACGCTAAGCCTGTTCCTGGCTGCTGTCTCAGGCTTGACGCTGTCGGAAGCATCTGCTCTCCCACCTCATCCTCCTGCAGGCTCTCCTGGTGGTCATCCTCCTCCCCCTGGCCCTGGCATTGGTCCTCACGGTCATTCTGGGCCCAGGGGTCCTCCTCCCCCCGGTCCTCCTGGTCCTCCTGGCCCTCCTGGCCCTCCCCCTCCCCCTCCTCCTCCTCCTCCTCCTCCTCACAGTGGCCTTACTGTTCAACTTCGTAACGGCACGTACCAAGGCAAGCACAGCGATGAGTTCAACCATGATCTCTTCCTTGGTATGCCCTATGCCCAGCCTCCTGTAGGCTCTCTCCGTTTCTCCTCCCCCAAGGCTCTCGATGAGGCCTGGACTGGTCACCGAGATGCTAAGGAATTTGGATGGATGTGCATCGGTTACGGTTCCGATACCCAAGCCCTTGGTAGCCCTGTCAATGAGGACTGCTTGACGATCAACATCGTTCGTCCCTCTGGTGTCGATGCTGGAGACGAGCTTCCTGTCGGTCTGTGGGTCCACGGTGGTGTAAGTGCTGACCTTGACAAGTTTTAACTTTGAACTATTACTAACATCTATGATAGAGCTACACCAACGGCGGTTCACGCGATCCCAGGTACAACCTCAGCTGGATTGTGGACCAGTCAGTCAAGGAGGGCAAGCCTATCATTGCTGCATCCATCAACTACCGTGTCTCGCAATGGGGTTTCCTCTTCAGTGATGAGATGCAGAAGGAGAACGCTGGTAACCTTGCATTCAAGGATCAGCGCATGGCCATGAAGTGGCTCCAAGACAACGTTGCTGCCTTTGGTGGAAGCCCCGACAAGGTCACCGTCTGGGGAGAGTCAGCTGGTGCTCGATCCCTTGGTATGCAACTTGTTGCCTACGATGGTCAGCATGACGGTCTCTTCCGCGCTGCCATCCTAGAGTCTGGTAGCCCTGTTGCCCTTTTCGGAAACGCTACTACATGGCAAGGTTACTACGACGCTCTCGTCAAGAAGACAGGATGTGATTCCTCCTCCAACACCCTCGACTGCCTCCGTGAGCTCCCCTGGGAGACCCTCAACAACATCTTCAACAGCACCACTGCCCTGAGCGTCCCTACTCCTCCTCTTACTGCTGTTGTCGATGGCGACTTCATGACTGCTCAGGCTCCTGAGCTTCTCCGTTCTGGCAAGTTCGCCCACGTTCCCCTCTTGATGGGCAACAACTTCGATGAGGGTACCGCCTATGGTAAGAAGGGTATCAACACCACCGAGCAGTTCCAGTCTTGGGTCACCAGCCTCGGCCTCGACAAGGATGCTGTCGCCACTGCTACCGAACTGTACCCTGATGACCCCGCAAAGGGTATTCCCGCCTCTTTCGTCGGCCGACCTCAGAATGAGTATGGTCTCCAGTGGAAGCGATCTGCTTCCTTTGCTGGTGACTTCCAGCAGCACGCTGGCCGCCGCCTCTTGGCCGAAACCTTCTCTGCTGCCGACATTCCCGTTTTCACTTACCTCTGGAACGTCTACGTCAACGGCCTCCCCGCTATCCTCGGAGCCACTCACTTCCAGGAGGTTGCCTTCGTCTTCAACAACATCAAGGGTGTTGGCTACGGTGCCAACCCATTCCAGGGCAAGCCTGAAACCTTTGTCCAGCTCGCTGACCTCATGAGCAAGATGTGGGTTGCCTTTATGCACGACATCACCCCCAACACTGTCGAGACTGCCCCTGAGCACGTCGCCTGGCCCCAGTACTCCCTCGAGGAGCCTCTCAACCTCGTCTTTGACGTTAACAAGACTGGACTTACTTACACCGCTATTGATGACACCCATAAGAAGGAGATCGCTTTCCTCCTTGAGGACGTTTACGCTTAAACAGAATCCACAAGCACTTGGGCATATTGGCCAGATATAATGTGTAATGGGATTTGTTCTGTCTTCCTCCCAGAGACGTATTTTTACAGATACATTTATGTAATCTGTCATGTTGTATATATTTATAGATTTCGAAGAAACCTTTACGATAACTTATCCAAAAGCAAACAATATCATTTCATCAGAACAGTCATTTCACAACTTCTTACTCTGCATTAAGTGATGTCTTCTCCTGGTTTGCATAATTCATTCCCTTCTTTGTCATACACGTACCAAGCAGTGCGCAGGGTATCGGAAACAGCCATCCTTCCTACAACCGATGTCTGTGCTGCGAGTATACATGACCACTGGAGCCCCTCATCCTCGGCGTGTAAATACTAGCTGGCATTCATCCTATAAGCGAAACAAATTAGTACCGCATCGTTGTTAAACAGCACTTGTACATACCTCTGGAAACAAAGTAGCAAACACTCTGATCTCCTCAGACTGACTGGTCGCGTGGTGCACCCAGTCGAGTTCTAAAGATGCCTTGCCAATCATGGCGGCCATAGTCAGAGGCACATACTTGCGAGCTAGACAATCATGGGGGCCAGCTCCAAAGACAAGCCAATTCTTGGTCTTGGATTCAGCATCACCTGTGATCCATCGCTCGGGGTCGAAGGTCTCAGGATCTGGGTACACTTGGGGATCATGCAGGGCGGGGTAGCAAGAAGGTACGATCATAGAACCTTTGGATATCGTGTAGTTGGGCGTAACAGGGAATCTCTTGGTGGCCTCATAAGGCACAAAGATGACGGGAGGACGGTACCGAAGGAGTTCTTTGATAACTGCGTTAGTGTAGGGAAGTGACTCCAACATCGATAATTCGAAAGGCGTTTCCTTGTTTCCGCCACGAACACTGAGGTTTTCCTCACGAAGACGGTCAAGCACATCGGGTCGTTGGGCAAGGATCTGGAATAACCAAGTGGTAGCACTACTGGAAGCATCTTGCGAAGCGAACAAGAAGGTGAACATAGTTTGTCCGATCTCTTCGTCCGTGAATTCGCGGATAAGATTTTTGGGCTTCTCAGCTCCTGTTTCACCAGCAGCAATTCGATCGTTGTATCTCTTGGACTCCATCATATGAAGAACCCATTGATCAACAATGCATTTAGGTTCAGCACCAGCAGCCATGTTTGCCTTGCAAGCAGCGGCGCACGACGCGAATTCAGCCAGAACAGCGTCGGCAGTGCGTTTGCCGCGCCAACATTTGGTGAAAGGTATGTATACAGACAACGGAACGTTGACAAGCTCGAGTGCAGCAGTGACTTGATAAAAGTCCTCGGCGATCTTTTCGACAGCATCTTGCGAGATGTAGTCACCAAAGAAGGTTCGACAAGAGAGTGCGCAGTTGATCTCTCTGAAGAGACGCATGAAAGCCATCGGTTTGCTCTTGTTCGCTTCACTTGCTGCAACAAACCGCTCGAAGTAGTCGTCGTATACCTTCTCCTGGACAGGGAGATAGGTACTGATGGCTTTATTCGTGAAGAGGCCATTGAGTCCTCGGCGATACTCGGTATGCGCTCTTCCCTGAAGGAATACCCATGCGCTTGGTCGAAGGAGGGTCTCGGCCATGGGAACGATGCATGGCTTCACGAACGTAGGGGACTTGAAGACCTTGTGTGCGATATCTCGATCGGAAGCGAGGACAACGAACCTAGCGTGGTGCAATTAGTATTAGTAGTGGCTTAGGATGGTAGACTGGACTTACTTGTGAAAGACAGAAACACAACTCAGGGGGCCGCTAGCCCACTGGGCGAGGTATGCGTCGAATTTGGGGTAAAGTGCTTGGACGAATGGTCCCATGAAGGGGATCTTGAATGCTGGACCAGCTATGGAACCCTTCCGCCAGAGATACATGAACTGGTCGTATGCGATGAGGACAGCAAGGATAGTGACAGCAATCTGAGTTTTGCTGCATCTTTCGAACCAACTAGAGAAGAGGCCATTCTCTTTGGATAAGTCAGTTGCTGTTGAGAAAGATGCATTGGTGGATGCTAGTCCAGCACCAAAATCGAGTAATGAAGCCATTTTTGGCTTAGCAGAACATAAAGAGGTATGATCGATCATCACAAATATGAGAGAGAACGGAGTTCTTAAATAAATTGCAGGTCCAAAGATGGATGGCCCCGAGTGAAAGGCCAACTGAGCAGCCAGGACTGATCGGCTCCAGCAACAAGAATACGAAACATACTGATTACAAAGATAGGAACCAGTAATGGTCCAAATCCAGTATATTGGTCAAGTCACGCCAATATGTCTGCTTAATTTAGGGGTGAGTTGTGATGGGCTGATATCTACATCCTTCGATATGTCCGTTTATGTACTAGACTCCGATATCTGAGGTGGGGAAGACAACTGACGAAGTGTCAGATCGGATGTCTTTTCTTTAGTGCATGGTATTTCAACGATAGATATGGATGAACCGAGTGTCCCGCTGATGAAGCCACCAACTCTCTCGCTGTGTCTTGTTTTTTATACAATGCGGCGACATTGAGTATTGCAAACTCGAATAACTATTCCAAGCATAAACAAACTCATACTATTTTTCATGAGCTATTCTCTATTTGATCTGATCGCTTTTGCTGGCTTGGTCCGGGAACACGGATAGCCTGACTATGATCCTCTTTATTGCCTCGATTTCCACCGTCGCTTAGGCATCCCAGCGAGTAGCAGAAACTATTACCTCTAAGCTTTAGGGTACAGAAATAAATAAAAAAACCAAGATTATGGTCTCAGCAGCATAAGGTGGCTTGCTAATTTCGTCTGTTGTGCCTCAAGCAACCACCTTTTCTGATACCCTGGAGGCATCTTCAGGGGAGCGGAGACTAGTACACTTTAGGTCTAGTCTCCGATCCAAGACATGAATGCGAATACGCGATGCACGATTGACGAATCGACGTGTCGTGCATTCTTCAAGTGAGGAGGTTGAGGAGAAGATGACACTGAATTGAGTGATATTATTGTGCGTTCACGTCAAAATACTCGCCCACTGATGACGAAATACCTCTGCCCTCTCAGTTTCCAACCACAGAATATTCTTCAGATGAATGACGACGTGATCCCATGTTTGTAGACCCAAGGCATTAGAGGCAATCCTTGCTGCGTAAGCAAGCCACTGGATTTCTGTTGGGTCAGTGGCTGAAACAATGGCGACGGAAAGAACCCAGATTTGTAGAGAGTTGAAGGAGATGCTCCCAGTCTTTCCCGCCAGAGGCTGGAGGTGATCCTTGAGCAGCTGAACAATATTGTTGGCGAGCTCCGTATGCGTGTAGTATGTTGTACCGTGGATGATTAGCATGTAGAGTGCCATTGCGCATCGTAGACATTCGGAATGCGGTGATGCTGTGTATGAAGGCATGAGCAAGAGCTTGTGAACGACGAAACATGTCAGATCATGTAGCTCTGTGCCCAGCAGACTCGAAGCATCTGGCTGATGAAGAATACCGCGTAGACGAGCAAACACCTCCGCTATCTCGGGTTGCAGATCAAGAGCCTGCACAACCGGATCTGGTGTCTCTAAAAACGACGATGACAAGAGCCATTGTAGCGTTGGACTGACCCCGTCTCCCATGCCATTCTCATTCTGCGTTGGGTACTGAGGGGATCCTGTGACCAGTAAAGATACCCTTGGAGATCATGTTAGCAGTTTGTCAACCACAAGAAACAATACTACTGACCAAGCTATCATTCTGGCCGTCAACGGGCTTGCTTGCTTGACTTGATCAAGTCCCCCACGGATCCCAACAATACGCTTTGCACCATCTATATGAGCTCTGCTGGCATCAATGTTACCTTTTCCATGCTAATCACGGATGTCAGCAATGAGAAGTAGCTGCTTGACTTAAATCACTCACTTCTATGGCAGCCAGAGTAACCACTGAATTCAAAGTCTCATCTTGGATAGCCAGCAGGCCACTGCCAATTTTACTTCGTATCAACGATACAGAATCAGCCATGAGAAGTTCTGATACTGGAAATCCTCTTTGAGCTCGACGTTCTTCATCAAGTGATGCCGTTTGTATTGAGACGTGAAATAATGCTGGATCTGCTAGAGCGAGCGGCCACCACGACACGATGAAAGGATTGGAAGCCATATTGAGGTCAAGAGGATAGTATTGAAATGAGATATTTGAGAGAACTAAGGAAGAGTCAGATGCTATCATTGCTAATCGAGATATGTAACATTACAATGTTGTATCAATCGCTGAACATGAACTCTGGGTAGTCTAGTTGTTGGATATGAGTCGAATGGATCAAATGACGCGCTCACAGGCGTCGATATAGCCATTGAACTGTGATGATACGCATCATTATCATGGTCCTTTGGGGAAGATCTCCTCGTTCCGGCTTTGTCTACAGATTTGCCTCGAACCGACGGTTCCGTTGTTGTCGACAATGATGAGGATAAAGGCTCATTGGCGTAAACACACGTGACTTTTCTCTTGACGCATCGCGAGCACTTGGGAGTACCGAGATCGCAACTATGCTTCGCTTTTGCACAGGCGTTGCATGATCTTCGGAGCGAGGTTCGCATGGCTAGCCCAGAGGAGTTAGGTAAGCGGTTTGGGGTGGAGGAGGAAGTTCACGCATGTTCGTCACGTCACAGCAACTGGAACCTGAGTAAGGGAGTGGAGTAACGTGGGAAGCTCAGAGGTCAGGACGCAGTCTAACCCGAGTCGGGCATCAGCCCTGTCCTGTCCTGCTAGTCTAGTCTCTGATTGATACCTGACACTTGGCTGATTGCCGATCATGCTACCCTACATCCTCTTATGATGAATTCGATGTGACTGTGTGATCGGACTACTTCGGAATTCGCAAGCATTACTGCTTTTGAAGGAGAACCGAATGCACGAGCTGAAACGGCTGGGGATGACATCGGCAATTGTGCGGCACTTGATGTGTCTACGTAGATTCGTATCTGCAAGTCATATTGCTTTTTTACTGCTTCAAATTTCAAAATAGACCTCGACTAAGCAATTATGGAGTTCACGCAATGTAGATCAACCGGTAGGTAGTCTTGACAGGTGGATATCGGTATCCAGACCAGCTGTGAAGTCGCAAACTAGGTCCCAAAACGACAAGGACGGTCTTGGAGAGTACAAAGACTACACTCCGATGCTACCAAAACGGACACCCAAACCTATACGACACCTAGATTCTTCAACATTTGTGATTGATCAGAATACACATACAGGTCGTCCAACCCCCTGGTTTCGAGTTGCTGGAGTCACCGAAGATTGGCAAAACTTAACACGAACTCGGCAAAAGAAAAGAAAAAGTTAATTGACACGGAAAAGCTTTCCCCAAGCTACCATAATTCCGCTGTGGGGGATCTACTGTGTGTACTATTGGAATAGTCGGAAGTCGTCACACTGACAGCCAAGCTAAGACTTGAACTTTGTTGGTCTGGCAGCACCTTATCTAGAGCCGAGTATCCCTACCCCTATTAACCGGCTGTACCTTGGCCACTAAGTTGATAGTCAGCGGGCCGCAATGAAACTCTACTGGTAGCGAGATTACACGCTTGCAGGGCTCCATGTAGCAAGAGGCGAATGGCAACATTTGTCTGTCTGACAGGAAATTATCAATCGTACTATTATTGCTTTCAACTATTTGGATGCGCCGGGAACGAGAACCCTGGAGATCCTTATAGGGTTGATGCTGTCTGTGCTCATCTATTCTTGCCGTTAATATCTGTCCCTGACTGCACTAGGTCTAAGCCATCAAATCCCTTGCTAAACCCGGGGCAAAATAAGCGAGTCTAATGCCGTACATATCCCTGATTGCATTCAGCCTCGTTTGCGCGTCCTCCACTTGTTCCAGGGTGCTATGAGAGCTCACAATGACGACCGAGAGTGGCCAAACGAGATGGTACATAATCACGCTTTGCCGTTCCGGTACTGAGAGAGGCCGCCCCTGCTTATCGACCTCACCCATCAAATAAGGCAGGGCACTGCAAAGCTTATGGATCATGGTTTTGATCTGCCCCTCGGAGATGGCCCCGGCGGCCCGGGCCAATTGTTTATCCTCGTCACCTATTACTTCCAGCTGCAACTGCAACAGAGCGTCTGCGCACTTGGACAGTCTCTCAAAGAAGAGTATCAGATACAAAGCAAACTGACTCCACCTCGACGCGGTCCATTGCGAATTGAAGCTGATGAGAGACTGATTGGCCGGGTTCGCAGGCCGTTTGTCCGTCGTCTCGTGCGGTCTGAGTTTGGCAGGCATGGCGTCTTTTTGGATCATGGCCAGCTCCCCGGCGATTGCCAAGGCTTGTTTGATCAGCAACACGAGCTGAACTTGCTGCGCAACTGGAGTCAATGCTGGATCGGCAGCTGTGATTTGCCTCGAGGCCCGGTAAAACTGTCCAATGCGAGTCACCACCAGGGCCAAGCGTACGCCATGTCTCTTGGTGTTCAGTTGTGCATCAGGGATGGCCAGGCACTGCATACTTTCCTTGGCTACGAGGGAGGGGAGTTGCTTGGTTTCTGTCTCAGCACCCAAGGCTATATCAGGTCCAGGTTAAGATGTACTAACCATTTGCGTAAAGATCCACGAATGGAGCGAAGATTCGTCAACATTTGTAAGAACTCGATGTCCTACAACATCGAATAACTTGGAAATACCTGCCATGTGCACGGCCTTTGTTGTTTGCCCTTGGCATTCGATATCCTGCAAGTATCGTCAATGTGTGTAGATCATCGAGATACACGGCTCGCAGTCTTACCTCAATCATGCCCATGAGCATTAACGACACCAAGGTCTCGTCCTTCAGGGGCCGCTTAGATAGTGAGAGATCTCTATTGACGGTGCGTAGGGCAGCTCCATAGTGGCTCCTCGCCGCAACGTACAGCGTCGAGGACTTGTAGTGCCGAGAAAGAGCCATGTAGGCTATAGCCAGAGTGGCCGGACGTATGCACGATGACCGACTTGCGTCCTTGTACATACCCTCTAGGAATTCCAGATGCCCCCCAATGACGCCCGCCGCCGGTTGGATGCAGTACTCTTGCAGGAAGAAGGCAAGGGACTCATCCTCGAATGATGGCTGGGGTTGTCGAGCAACCATTAGGCTGGTGAGCCTTGAGGAAGCGAGCCCATAACTTGATCCCTTGCTCACGACGAGGGTCTGGACAGATTTACGACGTGTGATGGGCTCACCGCGGACAAGACTATGACCAGGCTCTCCGTGGAATCGGAACGCTAATGGGCGATCATAGCCAGGGCACGAGGCTTTGTATAGCTCACAGCGTTTGCATCCTGGACGTCTCCCATCACACTGACAGGCGTAAGCGGGTTGGCACGTGAAAGTGAAAATGGGTGCGCAAGTATGTACGTACCTTGATCTTTCGCTTCCTGCAGCGGTCGCAGCCCCTGCTGAGGGCGCCAGGGAAGACCATTACCAGAGATTACACGCTCTTTCCGCCCACTCAGGACAGCAAGACTGGTAGAGATGCGGTCTGCAGTATGTAGACCCAGTGGAGCTTGTATGGGCTGTTGGCAGCCTACGATAGGTTCTTCTGCAGTATGGAAAGACTGTGGAGAGAAGTTTATGGCTGGCCGTTTTTCAGAAACGAAGACCAATCAAGCCCGGCCGAAACGTTGAAGAGGTGAGTGAGTAAGCAGACAAGTCATGTAACAAGGCGAGCATTGGTGGAAATTTATCTCGAGCAGTGTCTTCTTTGGTGTGTCGGTCCGTAAAACGTCAAAGCGCCTTAAGCGACGTCGCAAGCTTATCCCAAAACAGGGATTTTGATTATGGATGGATCTGTCTCTTTATTTCGTGCCTTTTTTCTTTCTTCATAGGACAAGACGTAAAAGCGAAAGGGCGAGCTAGTTAGTTTGTTCCACGTTGGTGGACGTGGTAGGGTAGGGTAAAGTGTGACTGTCTGCTTACTCGGCTGCATGCATCCCCATCAACCAACGGATACATTATATGCAGGTATATGGCAACGTCTGTTATCGACGCCACCATATGCAGTGTGTGCAGATACGTACCTATCCATGTTGGTTTCGTCTGATCGCACATATCTTCTGAGACATTCTTGCATGCGCCTTTCCCCAATCAGCAAAGAACAACTCTTGGGACTCCCCCGGAAGTCTCAGCCGGCAACTAGATATGCGCATCTCCGTTCCTTTCACCAAATCATTTCAACGTTGGGGTTGGGGTTGGATTGGAAAAAGAAAAAACTCGCTTCGCTTTCGCCTCCTGTCATCTCTATTTGTTGCTGCGTATTAACAAGTGCGCTTTTGTTGCATCACCTGACCCCACCCCGGGTCCATTATCAACTCTTCAACCGAGTTGACTAAGCTACTCAATTTCCCTCTCAGGACTAGAGCTGGAGACTGCTGTGGATTTGGATTTGGATCTGCCTGCTATTGACGCTCCATTATACGCCAGGTTTATATGTTTCACCTGCCTGGTTCCCCAGTGCCCCTAATTCGTCCGCTTCCCTGCTCAGGGTAATGTACCCTGACAAGCGTCCAAGTCATTTTGAGAAATGACGGCCGGAGCTTGTGCGGCCAAGGATTGTTCTCGGCCGGGTCTGCAAACATGATGTCCATTATTATTATTCCAAGTGGTACCCTAGTCCTCTGTACCCCGTAGCTATCACGATCCTCTATCTACTCTATGCATACGACGTAGTCAGGTACTGCTTATTTTCCATGTCTCCGTGGCGTCCGGGTCTAGACTCAGGGGAGGGATTCTCGAGTCATAGGGATGACACTAAACCCAATCTGTTGGAGAACTCAACGCATACATATGTACAAAGTGCCAGTTACTTAAAGATGCATAAAGCCGTCCTGTTTCCAGTCGGCTAGCACTCCGCCCGCTGTACCCCCGTTGATTAGCTGTCATCGTTCGGTATACGAAGCTACTCGTTCGCCAACCACTAACTTACCTTCCTCCTACATCACATCATATATCCTGCCCACGATGAGCAACCACGCTAGAAATAATAATCGACGAAGGTGAGAAGCTAAAATTGACTTCACTTGCACCGTTACTGACAATATACAGCCATACAAAATCTCGCACTGGCTGTTTGACGTGGTGTGTTGGACTAAAACATCGATATTAGTCGATCCAGATAGATACTAACCAGTGTTTTTCTGGTCCAGCAAGCGGCGTCACATACGATGCGACGAGAGCTACCCCCAATGGTACGTCCTGTTACGCATACTAAAAAGAACCGCAGCTCATTCAATACCCCTAGTCAAAACTGCACCAAGCATAAAGTCAAGTGCGCATTCCAAGACGCACCATCCCACGAAGAAACGCTACTCCAGACATCACCGATCGATAATAGATTACAACCATCTTCGACGACCAAATCCCGTAGGCCTTGGTCGGCAAAAGCCAGAGCGGAAGTGAGGCAGTGGAGAAGAACGGGATCCATGCCAATCCCGGATGCACGCATAAGGATAACCCTGCAGCCTACCATCTATTCCGAGGATGATCTGTGCTTTGTCTACCAGGCTGCGAGCAACCAACATAGACTCACAGCATTGGGCGTTAGCAAGCTTACGGTTATATCTTCTTACTTGCCAAGGTTGGTAGACAGATTTTGTTGTAGTTTCTGTCGCTAACCATTGCCGTACAGCTTCTTTCGAATCATTACCAGCTCTCGATTAGCCATGAACGGAGTCCTTGCTCTATCGGCATACCAAGTCGCATCGGTTACGCACTGCCAACACGCCCGCCGAAAAGAGTATCAATACCAGATGCTGGCTATACAGGATCTAAGGAAGTGTCTTGCCAACTTTAGCCCTGAGCACGCAGACGGAGCGCTCGTTGCTTCCCTGTCGCTTCTATGGCTCTGCGAGGATATGTGGGTAGATCGTCTTTTTTGAAAAACAAGGTTCTAACTAACAATCTTAGGTCGAGCCGAAGTCAAATATCAGAGGGGATTACTGCTGTAAGTTCTGAACACCGAAGTGAATCGAGATCAAGACTAACAAGACGCTAGATAATGCAAACGTGCCATAGACAGGGACACAGATCAGGATTCTACCTCATGCTTGCCAAAGCTTGGCAACCAGCTGCTGAGCGATGCACAACTCCGATATCTGAGATCGAAAGATCTTTAATATTACAAGACTTGATTATTGAGATGTACAGGTTCCAAAATCTCCTCAAAGAACAGGATCCTGAAGACGACACTTGGAGGAAATTACGAATGCTCATCGCCTTGGCTCAGGATTTGGCAAAGCTTGACCCTTCATCATCAGCCGACAAACAATTCGAACGCGTGCGGATGCTACGAGACTACCAACTGTGGCTTCCGCTCAATGATTTGTTGTCGGGGAGGAATCTTTCAAACACGCTCATGGTCAACGGCTACCTATACACGCTAGCTCTTTACGCTCAGCGACACACGTCGCAGGCTCACATGATCGATTCTACGATTGACCTGCGGGAACTGTTGCAAAATACATTACGGCAGGTCAGACCTAGTGAATCGTATGTCGAGCCTCTCAACAATCTGAAGGCTCTTGCAGTCTCCATGTAGTAGTATTGCTCTAGGCCCAGATATAGTTATACTTGTACTGTGTTTCGTTGAGATCACCATGATGGACAATAAGAACAATACACAAATAAGAATACCAGGTGCTATCCAAGGTGAATTTTCACATGCTAAGAATACTTGCAAACTTGGAATTGAATTAAATCTTGGCCGTTAAATCTTGGCTGAAACGTCAAACACGAGAAATTTCGATGACCATGACCCTCGTCTATCGAGCCAATAGCGGCAAACGCGCAATTGTCAAAATCTTACCATTAAAGAAATCTGTCCATTATTAACTACCGATACATACAGTCGTAACGTAACGTAACCATACGAAACAATGACAAATCAGGTCTCAAACACTCTCAAGGTCGAGAAAGTTGTCCTGGACGATATTCCCACACTCACTGAAGTCTGGTTTGCCGCATTTGCACATACTGAACCAGACATACGACGCGTTTGGCCTGACACACCTCCGGTCCGCAAATGGTGGACCGACGCAAACCATCACGATCTCGTTCACAAACCGTTTCAACACTATGTAAAAGTCGTCGACCCGGAAACCCGCGACGTTAGGGGTCAGCCACGTATAGCCGCGTTTGCCAAGTGGGATACTTCGATGCCCCAGGAGCGGGGTCGACGATACCCTCCTTGGACCGAGGACCAGCCTGACCAGTTCTGCGATGAGTTCATTGCCAAGGAAGAGCGAGAGAGGCTGCGAGTCATGGGTGCCGAGAGGCATTACTGTAAGGAGCAATAATTGACTACCCCCACGTAAGCTACCTGGATCTCGGTCCCAGCTAATACGCGTTAGACCTCGATACGCTCGTCACTCACCCAGACTACCAGCGGCGCGGTGCGGGCTCTTTGCTTATGGAATGGGGCTGCAATCTGGCGGATAGGGATGACGTTGCAGCATATGTGGATGCCAGCAAGTCGGGGTCTGCTTTATATCAACGCTTTGGGTTTAATGACAAGAGCCTACCGAATTCTGGAGATGTTGCTTCAATGACTAGGCCGCGAGCGAGTATCCGTATTCCGAAACGAGCTCTCTAAAAGGGAATTGGATTAGTCTAGAATCTACGTCACGCCATTAACCGAACCCTGAGTCTGGTGGGCTGGCCTCTGGTGGACGCCACTTGAAGCTTAGCTAAATGACGGTGTAGCGAGAAAGGAACCTCGCTTACGACAAGTCGCAGTTATATTGAGCTAGTTCTTTAACAAAACCAAGCTACGGGCCAATCAAACACGGCAATATCCTCTATTCCCTGTTCTAGGGCTGGACGCTGAAGCACGCCTAGTGAACCATGACGTGACTGTTGAAAGAGTAACACGACCTGTCAACTTTATTGAGCTATTTTTGCAGGATTTAGTTTAGTGAATATCGTATGAAGCTACTGTCAGGTGAGATAGAGAGAAGCAATGATTGTCCGTCTAAAGATCAGCTGTCCACGACGAAGGATGCAGATACCTGAAAAGGGTTTCAGGGGACAGAACAAAGCGGGAGAAAGTCTTGAAAGGGCTAGTAACGCTTGAACTATCCTTGAGATTGAGACTTGGAATACGAATCTATGTATGGCTCTATCAAAAGTCCATTTGAATGTGTTCTTGATCAGTGATCGGCCCGAATTCGAGTCTTGACCCAAAGTCTTAGGACACCGTAGCCGGACTTCAGGCCAACAAACTTCACAAAAACAAACTCTAGTGCCTCAATCAGAACGCAGACTAACGGCTCAAATACAGGTATGAGATGTATACCCAGTGTTCGGGAGAATGGTATAGTGGTCCAGCTCACTATTTCGATCAACTCCCTTATGTTCGAATTTGCTATAGTGGAAACAAAGTGGTAGTTTTAAGGTGAAAAGTTCATATTATGTATATCTATAACAGCAAAATATATTTTGACATGTTTCTTATTCCGCCAGTTTGAAGAACATACAGAGGTGTGTCGTTGGTTAGTCAAAGGCCTGCATTTCGAGCGATTACTTTCAACCCATCATCGAGCTCTCAATATTTGGTGGTTTAGCTACAACTTTAAAGCCAATACTGACTTTTCCGTTATAGGAGGAAGGGCATAACGAAGCAACCTTATTCTCTTACTTTTGGTGTCTGGTACAACTTGAATAACAATATTGCCGTCGAACATCAAAAAATAGACTCTCCATGTGGGTTAGTTTGCCCAGCGGAGCTTTCGACATATTGCTTTAGCTTCATATCATCAACACCAAAAGCCCAACCCTCTGGAAGAACAACGTTGCTCCCCAGCCAATCACCAACGGGATTGCTGACATCTACTTACCGGCTCTTTAATGATCCGCAACCGAGGTTACACTTCTGTCAGCATCTGGTTCCCCTCTTGAGGTGTAAATCATAGTCATTGAAACAATACTCACAATGATTAAAACGGTGAGGCATAATCGTCTTCGTACCCAATGCGGTATCTGCGGCCAGGACCTGTTGCGAGGTGATTCCTTCGTCCCGCGTGAGTCTCACTTGACATTACCATCAGCAACAAACATTTGCTGATATATCGAATACAGTACGGGGCGCTGACCCTGACACTGGATCAGGAACATGCTTGGACCGAGCAGTATACCCAGGATACCGTTATTCTACTGTTGATTTTGACGACAGGAGTCTCTGCTTGGTGCCTAACTGCTACCAATGCACCAGATCACCAGAGGCAGTAGGACTACATGCATTCTGCTTCGACGTTTACAAGAATCACTGCCAAGCCGATAATTCTATAGATAGGCTATGGGCGACAAGTAGTCAAAAGAACCTATGGAAAGGTGCTCCTGTTCTACAGCTTGATCGAGAGTCAGGGGTCGATATAGATCTTGTTCGCCAGAAAGCCGAGACGTATGGTGTTGGTCTGCTGGGCCGACTTCCGGCAGAACTCATCCAGATGATATACAGATACAGCGAGCATGCGGAGTTTTGGCGCTGCATCTCAGCTCTGCGCCTGGCTAGGGAGTTGTCCAAGTCGCAACAAGACGAGACGATGCTGCCTTTGTGCAATATCGTGACATGGACAAGGGGAGAATCGGCTGTTGTGCGCTCTGAGGAGTGTTCGCCCTACATACGACTCATTCTTGACCGTCGAGGCATCCGCAAGATCGAAAGGTTTCAAGAAAGACTGCCATATGAAGCAGCTCGTTCGAACAGAGAAGCGTTTGTTTTTGCATGTGAGAGCGAGTTCAGGGATGTTGTTGCGACTCTCAAGGTTGTGAAACCCTTCTTTAAATGTTATTGGTCTGACTAGAGGCAGTTCAACGTCTTGCAACTCCAGCTTCCAAGTCATATACGAGGTTTCCAGGTCTGGGATACTCCCAGCCCCCCTCGACTTGAAGACTGCGAGTTTTATGGCCGCGTGTCACAGTCGATGCAGCTCAAGACCATTAACCTACGCGCTGTGACCGGCCTCACATTCTTCTTCGCATACAGCAAGCTTTACGCGGTTCATGCACATACCCGCAAGAGCCCACATGCAACTGGAACCTTTGAACGTCTTTCCAAAGGTCGCCGGGCGAGTGTTATATCAGCATACTTGCCAATTCCCACAGGTGAAGAGATTATAGCCATAGCTATCAGAACAAGAAGCTCGCTCAAGGGAGGACAATCCACAGGGCAAAAGCCATTCCTCTTGGTCAGTCCTTGATTCTGCGTCCCCTCATGGGAGAGAAGATTAACGGCGATAGTTTCGAACCAAGTTGGCTGGCGACATCGCTATTGGCCCGTATCACTCCGAGGCACACAAAGATGTTGTCCTCGGCGAGTCCAGCCCAAAATTGTTCGTTTATAGCTCTTCGGGCGTCGGGCCAGCAACTGTATTTGGAACATACCCTCGGAAACAAGAGGACGACAGTGTTTCTGTACCGTTTCCTTACCCCTTGTTCAGTAATCCACCTATCAACTATCATGCCAACATTTCTTCAGCGCCCTTGGAGGATGTGATTTGCGTATGGGTTCGGGAAGATGAGAAGCGATGTTGTCACGGAATGCTTTTGGAATATGAAAACGGGGCTCAACGAGCAGTGGGGGATTATCGGGTTGGGAATTACCTGCCGGGTACGGACCGTGTGAGGAAGTATTTGAAGCCATCGCGGATTTGTTATCTGCCCCCGCAAGATGAGGGTGTAGAGGCACACAGTTTTGTTGTCAAGGCGAGTGTTGTTGATGATGATCATGACGCCAGCCATGATGCAGCAGGCTGGAAATGTAATTCATTGAGCGGTGTGCTTGAATTCTGGTTTTCGAGGGAGCGATCTTTCATTCGGATAGTGGAGTAGAATGAAGAAGTACAAGATGCTGTGTTATGATCTGATTGTTCATTGTTCTCTTGGCGTTTCACTGTGGTTGCATCTTGAATGATCAATATAGAAAGTGTGACCTCTTTGTAATGCCCCATTGTGCAGAGTGATATGCAGTGCTAGTATGCGTCAGCCCGAAATGATCCACGACCAAGCTGATGTCTGAGGTCATAGCAGTCAATAAAACAGCCACTTTCGTCCGCCCAGCCTTTCTTTCAGCGCGTTGAAGCATGCACATGTCAGCTCTGTCAGCACGGCACCAGTCACCGAGAACAGGCCTAAATTGATCAGCAACGCCAAGAGGTTTGCAATATGCCGATCGAGCGGTACATGGTTGTCCGTGTCAGACATGGCGAGCTTTACCTGGGCTTTATAGGGAATTACACAGTCGACAAACGCAGCTCGTTGCATGCATGGAAATGGCATGATTACACCTCCAAGAAGCAATCGACCGATGGCCTCATCCAAACGGTTTAGTACGACTGGAGCTGTGCAACCACTTTTCCCCATTTGGAGTCGTGATCTTCATTCCCGGACGTCAGGTCCGGGGCTAGCGCAACGCCAACCCAATGGATGGATCGCTTTGACGTTGACTCTAATTCAATAATTTGGGGATCAAGACATACCTGCCAAGCCGAGAGGGGGTATCTTCCTAATGTCAGTGTGGAATTTGTTTGCGGCCTCTCCCAACAAAGTGCCGCAGTTGTTCACTGCAAATGTGACGTTCTCAGTGTGGTGCCGTCTCACAGAGGCCAGCTTGTGTGCGCGTCATACCCGCAGCCACTGAAAAGGGCAAAGAACTGAAGGAGTGATGAGCATTTGCTTCGAGGGAGGGGCAGAGCATTTATTTGACAGTTGTCGTTGCGATGACAGCCGTTGAGCATTCCTCTTAATCTTTCCTGATTCACTCAGACTAAAACAGCCCTTCCTTTACTTTACCTCTGGATTTCCCTGTTTTCCACCTCCCACCTCCCACCAGATTTCTTCATCAGTTCGATAATTTCCTTTCTGGGCACAGCGTACACGGAGACTAGCCAACCATCTCACCATAATAAGTCCCATTCCCGACTTACAAGCATGGCAGATACCTACGGCATGAACGGCCACAATGGCCACGCCAAGCATCGCCGCAGTAGCTCAATGAATGGTCGAAATCGTCTTTACGCTCAACAAGAGCCGCAAAGAACGTCTCACCTCAGCGAGTTCGGTAAGCACATGGTAGCAGCGTCTGGAGAGTTTGTGGGCACCTTTTTATTCTTATACTTTGGCTATGCTGGAAACATTGTTGCCGTTCTCCAAGAGCCCATCTCAGGGCCGAACGGCACCTTGGCCAACAACACTGTCATGTACGTGGCCATGGCATACGGGTTTTCTCTTTTGGTCAACGTTTGGACTTTCTACCGAATCAGTGGTGGACTCTTTAACCCTGCTGTAAGTCCATGTTTCTTGGATGCAACTGCCACAGAGGCTAACATCGATTCCAGGTCACTTTCGGCCTCTGCCTCTCTGGCCAACTACCGTGGATACGCGCACTATTTCTGTTCCCATCCCAGATCATCGCTGCCATGTGTGCAGGCGGTCTTGTCAATGCCATGTTCCCTGGAAGTGCCTCTATCGCAAACACGACACTCGGGCCCAACACTTCCATCGCGCAAGGTGTCTTTCTTGAGATGTTCTTCACTGCCCAGTTGGTCTTTGTTGTCTTGATGCTTGCTGCTGAGAAGTCTCGCGACACCTTCCTGGCCCCAGTTGGCATTGGTCTGGCCCTGTTCGTGGCACTTATCCCAGGTAAGCATTTCCAGAGCTCTTGGCCTCTGTAAGAAGACTAATGTAGATATATCATAGGAGTCTTTGTGACTGGCGGATCAGCCAATCCTGTCCGATCCTTTGGCTGCGCTGTCGGTTCCAGAGACTTTCCTGGCTACCACTGGATCTACTGGGTTGGACCCCTTCTTGGCGCTGCACTTGCTGCTGGGTATTTCCGGCTTGTCAAGATGATGCATTACGAGGAAGCCAACCCTGGACAAGACAGCCCGATCGATGTATGATCGGCTATGGAAATGGCTTGAAATCAGGTGTTTTTTAGCTGGAGTTTATAACGATGCAAACTTTGATTCGACAAAAGGGGAAAACTCGGAGTGAAGGTTGGTAATTTGCGCTGGGTCTTGTGGGCAGTAATCGGAAAAAATACATGCATGGAAGAAGACGGAGTTGGTCTCTTTGAGCACCCATCAAATAGAATTCAAGCAAAGCAGAGGTTCAGTGTGTTAATCTTCTTACTTAGAAGTCAAGTATTGAAGCTCATAATCTTTCAAGTCCAAGAGCAAGGATGTGAAGAATATGTCTTGGTTACTATATTTACCGTAGGAAGTTGAGTTGGCACATGGATGGTAATGAGATGGTCAATAAAGCCATTATCAGACGTTACTGAACCAACATTCCACTAGACCCCTTCACAGTATCAGTCATAACAATATTTCATTATATATGTATTATATAGCGCCCATAAAGTCAAACCCAAATAACGACCGGTAAAATAATGCTCATAGTTCCAATGGTCCCCTCTCATCCATAAACACCACATCCCACCAGTTCTGCTTTTCCTTCTTCGCCCAGTTTGACGTGCAGATAGTGTCAAAGTCTGTCGTCACCAACTGCTTCTGGTTGTTCATGTACCGTCTGACTTCCTTGTAAGATTGGAGTCCCCAGTACACAGCCTTGCCCTCGGGGGTTTCGACCCGCCCAAGAGGCTGCTGTCTGCGCTGCCTGAGCTGAGCCATGACGAGGTCGCGCAGGTAAGGGAAGAACCACATGCGGGGCCACCACAAGACACGACGACTCTTGAGGTTGTTGATGTGCGCGTTGTGATGGATGTTGACGGGGATAGCTGTGGTGAAGAAATCGGCGTAGAAGTTCATGTCGCCCCAGTCAAGATTTTGCCGGTCTTCCTCGCTCAAAAGACGTGCGATAGGGTTCTTGGCTTTTCTAACCTCGTCAGGGACGCGAGTGAGACGAGCAGGTTCAATCTCGAGCTCTCTGGATCGCTCGGCAATATGAGTCTGGTTGTTGAGGTTGACAATATCGCCGTCATCCTCTTCGAAAACGGTGGGGATGGAGATGGTTTGGAAGTAATCGAGGCCAACGTGGTACTCAAACTGATCACGGACCATGATGGAGGCGTTGAGGTTCTGATCGATCTTGTCGCCGAGCTCACGTCTCCACGTGCGCCAGATCTCTTGCTCTGCCCAGATCTCGCCAAAGAAACCCTGGTCACTGTAGAAGTGGTCACCTTGGATAGCCTTACCAGCCTCGTAGCGTTCTTGTACACGGCGGAAGTATCGACGCATGTCTCCTACTGGTCCGACAAAGGCTCCACTGTTGATGTACCTGGGGCGAACATCGACCATGCGCATTACAGGGTCCTTGTCCGTGTCTGGTCCGTAAAGATCCTCACGAAGAGGGCTCTCGGGAAGGTCAGTGCAGTGAAGATCAGAGCCAGACTTGGCTCGGGGCCAGCACCTCTTCTGAGCCGACACCATGATGGTCTGCTTCATGGGCATCTCGGAGCTACCGGTCCATTGCTTCTGCAGACGTGCATCGGCCTCGGCATTGAGGTCGTGGTAACGCTGGATCAGAACATCGGGAGGAAGCTGAAACCACGAGTCGGAACTGTCAGCCACCATGATAAGATCATCCTTGCCCAAGCGATCTTTGTGGCCGGACTTGAGACGGACGGACCAGTCAAGGTAGTCGAGAACACCGCCGATCTTGGCAAGATGAGAACCACTCTTCCCCCAGTTAATGATGATGGGTGTGGGGTATCCAAGGGCAATTGCCGTGATCATGGCTTTGCAGAGGTTGACACCAGGGGCGTTGGCAGGGAGGAGGATGACGAGGCGACGGTTGGAGAGCAGTTTTGGCATTTTCGGAGGGTTGGGCGAGACGGGAATAGCAGCAACATCGACCGTATCAGTGACATCAGAGGCCTCACCGATTTCACTGACCTCTCCGGCTTCAGCGATTTCAGGGACCTCGGGCGTGTCGGCGTCAAGCATATCAGGGACAGCGTCAGCAGCAGGCACTGAATCTTGAGAAATGTCTGAGACAACTTCGGAGGCACTTTGTGGGACAGGTTCCTGGCCTTCGGACATCTCGAATACATCGGCTGTTCCATCAGAAAGGTATTGCCGACCCTGCACTTGACAGTCAGTCGAGTCACTTCACCACCTGCAATTGACGTACCTCTAGCGCTGCAAGAGTCAGGAAAGTAGGGACCAGAAGAATAGTTGCGAGCACAAGTAAAAAGCCCCGAGTCGACATTCGAAGACATCTTCTGGGCATAATTTGAGCTTTCGTCTCTGCTTTGTCCTTTACAACTGTCGTTGGCAGCTCCTGGTAGCCTGTGTTGTTAAACATCTGGCTCCACCAGCTGCCAGCTCCCTCATTGTTCGTCATGGTGATAGAGAAGGGAAGCAGATTAACCTGGCAGACAGATGGTACTCAATTGACCAGCTGAGACCGAGATCACTGCGATATGCTGAAAAAAGAGTGTTTAAAAGAATGAATGGGCTAACAAAGAAGAAGGGAACGGCCAGCCAAGGAGGATATACATATATTAGGGGATGCAAGGGCGCTGAACCCCTAAAAACCGCATTAAAAAGGGATCCAAGCCACTGGAATTTGGACTCGCCCTTGCGCGGGGCGTCTTGACCAGAATTGGACTTGGCAATTGGTTGCTTTTGTTGCGATATCTCGTCTCCATACAGATTGCCACAAGTAGATGAGCTAGTCTAGCGATGGAGTGACATGTTTGACATGATGGTCAAAGGAAGAGGGCAAAGGGAAATCGCTTGTTGAGGTACTGGGCATTCAGGGGTTAGAAAATACCAACAGACATTCCACTTGTAGATTGACGCCACCTTGCATGGCACTGGAGGGGCTACAAAATAACGTGTGTACTAACTTACCTTGTGCTACTACCAACTTGTCTCTTCCTTTTAGTCGCAATATCTGGAACAACGCTAAATGCCAATAGTTTAATCTTGCTGTGGAGATGTCGCCAGGGTTTGAAGGGCTAGAGCTGGCACATGGTGGCGCTCCAAGACCACAACAACGAGACAACCAGAGTCTATCAGTGGCTGATTGACTCTAGGGATCCAGCAAAAAAGGGTCGTTAGTCGCTACGGTAGCTTCCAATTCGTCGTGACAGGGGAAATTTCCAAACAACCCCAACGGCGATCCGTTGATCACCGGATATCGAGGCATTTGATGGAAGATGATCAGGAGTCTGAACAACTAGATAAAAACCTCAAAGCCCCTTCGAGAGAAAATGCAAAGTTGAATGTGTCGACACAAATAGTTTGCTCAATAATGCATGCCTCGTCTGCGTGTTTTTGCAAGGCTGGCCAATGCCACCAACACCAACAGTCTTGGGGCTGGTTGCACTGTAGATGACTGGATCAAATTCGATCCTTTTTCTTTTTCCTTCCCTCCCCTCTTTGCCAGTTTCGCCTTGCAACAAACGAGGCATCACGATGTCGGATCACCTTGTCGATATGACATATTCACATGGTTTCCGATCAAGTCTTCAATTGCATTCTGACTCCGATGTTCATTTTTTAACGTGTACTCATTAGCAGGTCTAGCTTTATCGTGGTTACCACTGCGAAAAATGAAGGGCAAAAAAAATAAAAGACACCATTTTCAGCTGCCAAGAAGTTGAAGAAAAGCAACACCATCCGCTTTTATTGCTACAAGACATCGCTAATAAAACTTTGAGATAAGGCTAAATCGACATGCATTCATTCGCTCCCAGTTTAATGCCCTGCATTCGTGACCGCTCAGGTCATTCCTCCCATGCAAGGAAGAGGTTTCAGAGCCTCCCTTGCTGTAAGTACTGTAAGCTTCTAGCAGAGATAAAATTAAGCATATATCGGAATCGACGATTGCTCAAACGGCGAGAACGCGCTTGTCCTCCGTACTGTGTCCGCGTTCCGAGAAGTTGTCGATTGTCTGAGGTATAATGCTAGAGGAAAGGGTCGGTCCAGGTCGGTCCAGAACCCTTCACCATTGACAGCGCGTCGGCGATAATTGCCCGCTCTTGTACCCTGAATCAACCCTTCGACATCTTTTCGCTCCGAAGTTCTCTTGTCCCATTTCAATCTGAGCGCATTAAAGTCGTCGCTCATCAACATGGGCACGTTGACTGGGATTTCTGAAGTTTGCGATGAAGACAACAATAGCTTGTATGTCTCGAGGGTGAGGAAAGGGCTGTAGACAAGGGTTTCTTTATCCATCATTTGTCCAGCCTCGCCCAGATCGGCAATTGATGGTGTTTTTAAAACGACGATCCCAAGACTCGCCAAGAAAGTCTCATCAACTGCCGTGAATGTCGGGTCTTGTGCGTAGATCTGAACAGCGCTCTTGGGGATTGTGAGATGCGACGCAATGGCCATCAACATGACCAGCTGTTTGATGCGACGCTGTTGATCCTTAGCGTCAAGCAAACTCCCTAAACCCAGTGAAACAATTCTGGTTATGCGCGGTCGGTTCTTGGTCCGTAGCATATCTTCAATTGTCTCTGCTAGAGAAGATTGGTTGTAAAGGTCCATCGCATCTTGATAGAGTCTGTAAAGTTGCTGGAGTTGCTTTCCCGACGATCCATTGTTTCTTCTTGAGCTCTGTGACTTTTTGCTGGGTGCTTGTTGGGGCTTCTCCGGGCCTACTGAGGTACCGTTGTTAGTGGGTTGAGCGCTAAAATGTTCAGGTTCAGCGAGTCTTACAGTCACTTTCAGCGATCTGCATCTTCTTTGAGTGTCGCATCTTGACTTGTTGTGTCTATAACTATAGTCTTTCGGTTTTTTATTATCGGATTGGGATAAGGTTTGCAATGTTGTTTTTGATACAAAGACTGATTCTGTTCTGCATTAAAGCTGGGCATTTGTTTTCTGATATATACTCATCTTCCAGTACCATAATTATGCCATCCTTCGGACTCATCAAGTGCTCGGTCTTCGGTTGTCAGCAAATGCCTTTGTAATCTTTGGTGTAACTAACGGTATTCACTCAGAGTCAGCAATGCAGGGTTGCTCATACTGGTGTGGTGTTTCTTGTTTGGCAGGGCTGCATGGCCATTTCTAAGCACTCAGTCTGTGCCGTTGAAGTTACAAATCCATCAAGCTGACAATAGCTTCAGTGACGACACTTTGCGTTACAAACAGACCGTTTAAATAAGCAAGAACTGTCGAATTTTATAGTCAAATGTTACTATATAATACACACGCTTCTCAATTTTACAGACACGAAGACTGTTCCATCGCGACCGACCGTATGAGAGACTACCCTGCAGAGAAGAATCGCAATTAATAATCTAAACATTCGCATCTGTCACAATTTCTCAGCGTCGGCCGAGTGACTCACGATGGTATTTCTCCTTCCACTCTGGCATTAATTACACGATCCTTCATTTTTCACAAAGTCCAAAGTGACTCATTCATCTATCGCAACATCTTTAACCGTCCTGCGAGCGTGCCGTAGTCCGAAGATGCGCACCTCGGCCTTATCAAAGCCCGAAATTGGGGAAAGATAGAGTCCCTCAAACCAGAGACCCCTGTAAGCACACCATTCTCCAGTGCTGACAAACAGTTCTTATCGCCAAAACTTCAATTTCCTGATTGAGACACTGCCTAGCTTCTGTCAGATCTGAGAGTGAGCATGGGACAGTTCGTCGATGAAAGAGAATATAGCAGAGATTTTTCAGTCAATTTAAGACTCAACGACACTTTTAAGTTGCTAACTAGTATGTATGCTCAAAGAACGATAAGGTTGTCCTCACAATATCATCAACTGAAAGCTACAGGACATGATGTTTCAAATGCAATCTATCATTCCCAACAAATCATCATCACTTCAACCCTTCCATCTCAGTTAAACCGATGTTCCGACCAAGGAACCTTCATGCCCATAAACGACGTGCGCGACGACTTTCGTCCTGGTTCTGGTCTAGCTTGTCCCGGAACACCTGGCGCGTACGGAACAAACCCAGGTTCAAGTGAAGTCTGACTTGGAGCCGCAAAAGCCTCTGGCGGCGAAAAGGAAGGTTGTCCTTCCTGCGACGGCGGCGTCTGCTGCTGCTGGCCTGGCTGGTAGGCTTGGAAGGCGTTTGCTAACGACCCAGGTGGAGTTGAGTGCCGCACATTGTCTCCCGATCCAGGCTGGTAAGGTTTGTACATGGCCTGAGGGCCCGTAATTGGCTTCCTTTTGATCGGCCCTGATGACTGAGTTGGTGAAATTGGACCAAGTTCCGATTGGCGCCTGAACAATGGTTCGTGGGCAAAGTCGAGGATGCCTGTGGCAGGACTGTACAAGTCTTGGACGGAGTCGAAAGAGGGAGGGATGAATGGCCTGTTTATAGGTTCTTGTGGATCCAAACCATGGACTGGAGGAAATTGCGGTTCTTCGACGACGATCTTCTCAGCATGGAAGTCGGCTGCTGCAGGTCTGTTTGTTTCAAGCGGCGTATCTGGTGGAAGTCCTCCATACACGGAGCTTCTCCTGCTCTCGTCTTTGACCTCCGCTGGAGGATCGTCGTAATTGAGCTCTTGTCCTTGGCTCTGCACACTTCGAACCACTGCAGCAACACCAGCATCACCGGATTCTACAGCGACCCTCATGGCATCCATCAACTTGGAGACATGGCCAATCACTGCCATGATAGTCTCGTGGTGATTGGAATTGTAGGCTTTCTGCAATGCATTGTCGCCGTCTTGGTCCTGAATCAAGACGTCTGCGCCGCGCTCGAGAAGTAGCTCTACCGATTCGTGATCTCCTTTCACAGCGGCCAACATCAGTGCCGTGTTACCAAAGATGTCTTTGTGGTTGATGTCTGCTCCAGAGTCCAGAACGAGCTCCAGAGACTCTTTGGGTAGATAATAGGCCGCTTCGACCAGCGGAGTCGTGTCGTCTGAGCCACCCACAACATTGACGTCGGCTTTGGCGTGGACGAGCTTCTTGAAAATGCCATTCTCCATCTTCTTTGCTGCGCCGATAATGGGGTACTTGTTATCGCCCCCTCCCGCGTTGGGATCAGCTCTGTGTTCGAGTAAAACGTCGACCATTTCCTCGTTGCCATTCTCGACTGCCGCTTGCAGTGCCGTTCCTGCAGACATACCATCGTGAGTTGAGAGTTTGTTGATGTCAGCTCCCCGCTCCAATAGGAGTTTCACCACATCGATGTGATTATGTTCGGCAGCCGTTTGGAGAGCAAAACCGTCATCGGAGTTGATGTCGGCACCGGCATCAAGAAGCATCCTGACAATATCGATGGTACCGTCAAAGGCTGCAGCTGTGAGAGCATTTCCATACCTGTTGATTCGTTTGGTTAGCACTCTGTTCTTTGTCTTTATTTCCCAAGGTACTCACAATTCACCAGTTGCGTTGGCACTTGCTCCATATCGCAGCAGAAGTTCGATAGTCCTCTGATTCTCGCCATCCGTCGCTTCGTATAATGACTCATCTAGAGTCTCTGAAGAGATGCCACCCCCGGTATATTCCCACATAGCCTCAAGGATGCGTATCTCGTCATCGCCATCAACTCCCTGTGCTGTAAATAGGAAGGCCTTATCACAGTCCAAACCAGGACACTTTTCAAGGATCATTGTAACAATATCCCAGTGACCTTCCTTAGATCTAGTTGCTTCATACAGAGCTTTCTGGATGTTCTCCTGGGATTGTTCGAAGTCGTTGAAAAGGCGCGTGAATGCTTCTGTTCGTCCCCATTCCGCGGCTGCGACAAGTGCGACTCCAAATTCTGAGGCGGGTAGCTTTTCAGAATATTCGCTTATGAGAAACTCAAATACTGACAAGTCAGCTCTCATAGCCGCTAGAGCCAGAGGCGCCTTGATGTCTTCCTCGTCATCTTCATCGTCGCTTTCCTCATCGTCATCTTCGTCTTCATCTGCGTCTTTATCTTCATCCTCTTCGCCCGCCTTGTCGTCTTCTTCTCCATGCCCAGACCCAGAGTCGCCTTCCTCCTCCTCTGGACTCAATAGAGAGACATTGTGAGCGACCAAAAGCTTCACGGCCTCAGTGTTTCCGGACTTAATAGCCAAGCAGATCACAGATCCATTCCCAGAGCTAGTGGCATTTGGATCTGCCCCTCTTTGTAAAAGCTGCGTCATGATCTTGACATCTCCTGCTTCTGCTGCCATCCCCAAAGGAGTGGAGGCATCCTGTTCCTGTCCTGCGTCAATATTGGCTCCTCTGTTCAGTAGCTCCTCGACGTTCTCGGACTTCCCAAGATAGGCTGCGAAATGAAGAGGTTGGTTATCGAGATCGTCGTATGTGTTTATGTCTTCAGCATAGCCGTTATCCAGCAGTGCGGAAACAAGATTCCTAAAGCCAATTGCAGCGGCAACGTGCAGTCCCGTGAGCTGAGCACGTTGGAAGTAATCAAAAACCGCCGTCATTCGATTTAGCTCCGTCAACCAGCGACGTCGGATCTTTGACTCCCTCTCCCAGAACTTGTCTTCCAAGCTAAGGGCTTCAGCAATATCGGCCGTGGCTTGGCTAGCATGATCGAGCCAGTATATGACTGCGTAAGCTAGAGCGATGTTTTTGAGTCGGGGCGCTTCGGGGTCTTCGTCCTCATATTCCTCATCCTCTTCTTCTTCGTTTGAGGTTTCCGAGGTGTTGTCATCGTTATTCTCATCTCCATCAACGGTGCCAGTTGCTTCATGATCTTGGTTCTCCTCAACCTCTTCCTGGTCAGCGACTGATTCCACATCTCCTCCGTCTCCATTCACACTTTCTTGTGTTTCTTCCGCAACTTCATCGGCAAATTCTCCGAAGGCCTCAGTGATATGACTGAATGCGCGGAACCCGAGAATTCCGTGCTGCAACTTGATGCCATCTTCTGAGAGGCCGAGTAACTTGTGAGCGTTGTCAAGAAGGTGAACCTTGACCACCGGAAAAGCGAAGCAGACTGTGGGCTCGCCTCCTTCGTTCGTCTTCAGGACGATTAGTGGTCTGCACTTGAGTATGAGATCGTGAAGCTCCGACACTTGTTCGTTTGAAGACTGTAGACCAGCAAGAAGTCCAAGCTCTGCCTCAGTTGGGTCTCTGTACGTGAGAACCAGCACTCGCAACAGTTCCTTGATCTCTCCAATTTTGGAACGATTCTTCTCAAAGACATCCTGCCATGCAGCATTGAGAAGAGAATCCAGCTCTTGAGGAACCCTTTCAAGCAGTCGACGGACTTGGAGGTCGTTCTCGTGCTGAGGGAGATCTTCAAGGGAATCGCATGTGATGTCTATCCATTGGGTGTTTTGAGCTCGTTGTCCGATGACGCTGCTTGCAAAATACACAAGAGCCTTGCTATACCTCTTGTGCTCAACCAGCTCCTGTACCTTTTTCTGCGCGTGCTTTCGAAGCTCCATTTGGACTTGGTCGCCGTACTTCTCGTCCTCAAGATCTACCAGTCGGACCAAGGGCTTTCGCAACGCTTGATCGATGTCCCAAGACTGGCCACTTGTGAACATCCATCGCACGAGTGGACGTCTTCCACTACCATCATGCTCAGCCTCTGAGCCGAGAAGACTCAGTAGAGTTGCGGTGGACGCAGCTTCAGGAGAGAGGGTCTCCAAATTGTTGATAACAAAGTACATGCGTGCCCCAAGAAAACCATCATCCGACAGAATATCCTGGAGTACCTGCCAAAGGTTCTCTATAGTGAGCAAAGCTGCTTTCTCACGGCCGGTGCCTTTCTTCTGAAGCAAGAACTTGGTGTGCACCGAAGCCCACGGTTGCTTGGAAATGATCTGGTAGATCAGAGATTTCAACAGCTCCTCAGCTGTACCGTACTCTGGTGCCTTGTCGCAGAAGAAATAAGCGAGATAGACCTGCGACGATTGCCAATGAGACACCTGTGTAGACTCGGGCTCTTGTTCCTCCTCATCCTCATCCTTGACACATTCCTCAATCTTCTCGATTGCGGACAACGCTGCGCTCGTCTTACCACGACCATCACGACCACGCACCCATAGACAGTCGCATTTTTTGACAAGAGAGACGTCTTCCGCCTCCTGAGGCTTGGCAAACCATCCTATGAACTCGGGCTCTTTAAAGAACCAGGGCGAAGTTGTAGTGTTGCGCTTAATAGCCTCCCTCTTGGTCTTGACTGATGCACCTTCCAGTTCTCTTCTTGCCTTATCGACCGTTAGTTGATCAACACGCCGTATCGCTTTGTGTCGGTCTTTGACACATTTGCCTGATTCGCTGATCAAGCGTCTCAAAGGACCTCGGACCAGCATATACTGATCGTCCTTTGAGCTCTTGAATTTGACCAGGTCCCTGTGGTTGGCAGACAGACCCATCGACTCCATCACACCATCCAGAACGGCAGATTCTCTGGTGACAAACTCTCCAACCTTTTTGGGAAGTGGAATGTTGAGAGCTTGGAGAAACTGAGGCATGCCGCTCAGATCCTTGATCGTCGTAGGGTGCTGTTCGTAGTAGCCAAATAGCTGGATTTTGGGGTCTGTTTTGATTGAAAGCCGGATGAACTCTTTCCTGAGTTCGTTCAAGTACTCATCACCAGGTCTCATAAGTTCTAGCAGTTTGGAAGCCGTTGAAGCACTCCCCTTCTCTCCAACGTGGGAAAGCAATTCTCCGACATGGGACATCATGCAGGCTAAAGATGCAGCTTCGGCGCCTTCGAAGGGGGTTCCAAAGAATGCGCAGCCAGCTATGTTTTCGAACATGCCTGGGAAAAGATCTGGTCGAGCTGCTGCGATACAGACAGCCTAGTAATTGTTAGAGGTTAAGGCGTGGTGTGGGACGAGGGCTCACACCTTGGCAATGACAAGTCCTCCCATACTATGTCCGATAAATGTGATGGGTCTGATGAAAGCGCCATTCTGTTTATCGTTAACCTCTGCATTGTCTGTTCGGGTTTGTAGACCTACCTCTCTTTTCGCTTTCAACCCTTCAAGCAAAGTCTGTGCCAAGTTTCCGAGGAACTGCTTCACCTTGATGGCTCCGGTCCATGAAGACTCAGAGTGGTAAAGAAGAATACGAGCATTCTGAAACTCACGGGCTATGCCATCTTCATCACTAACCCAGTTAAAACCGGTCTCAGCGTGCTTGAAGCTCGTTACTGGGTGAGCTCCTAGTCCCGAAACAAAGACAATACTATTCGCATGTCAATTAATATTTGTATCACGAACCCAAAGTCAGAGGGTGCTTACTCCATGTCTGTTTTCTTGTCAGATGAGGGGCCGGGGTAAATCTGCTTGACACCCTGCTCGACATTCTCATAGCCCTTCCTCAGCTTCGGAGCAGCCACTGGAGGAGGGCCACGCCTCGTTGCGGATCGACGAATGGACATTTTCGCGGTTCTGTTTGTGTTCTTCTAGAGAATGAAGGCCACAGCATTTGCTGTTTTGCTGACAGCCTGGAGGTAGAGGAGCGGGATGTCAGGATGCTAGGCAACTTTTAGTATGGTGGCTGAGTGGCACCACAAGGCGGCTGCTCGACAGGGGAGTAAGCAATGGAACGGATCACTTTCTAAATCTAGGGTGTAAGAAATAGCTAGACAAAATGGCCGCGTTATCGTCCAGTAAGCTGACCGAGTTATCCTGTTTTCTCGGGCCCTAGTCAAGCCCAAGTCTGGGTTTGTTTCAATGTCAGCCCCCAAATCCTGGGCTGAAATTAGCAGGTCATCTTCTGGATACTGTACCCGTACCGGTACCCACTCAGCCTCTTTTGCCTCTCAGCTCAATGAGGGGGTTTCCAAGATGTGCTTATAAATAGTGGATTGTTCAGACTCGCGATGTCTCCCCAAGACCACCGATGACTTGCTTAATGCTCCCAGATCCAAGGACTACAGCCACGTCTTCTCCCAGTACGATGGATGAAAGGGCTGTGCGGTTTGCGGGACAACCCTCTTTTCCGAGTGCAACCAAGAGATCCTTCAGCGTAGAAGAGCCAATGACAATCTCTATGAACCGATCTAGCCGCCAGGGATGATTTTAGCCAGCCCTGTGACCCCTGCTTTATAAGGATGCTTTTTAATTTCTACCTTGCCATCCGTTACTTTTTGCTTACCTAGTCGAGCTGAGCTACTGACATCAACGGTTTTTACCATCGACAGGAGGAGGGGACGACGGGTTTTCCCTCTCTGTTCCCGTCTTTCTAAGAATCTTAGATCCCACGCCATACTCATTCTCGCAGGTCAGCCTGGATATAACAGTAACATGGCTATTCCAGCTCCACCATTTACAGTCCGCATCTTGGAGAGAGACTACCTAGGTATCGCTAGTTCCTCCTCCAAGGAGGACTTTGGCAGCCTTTTACCGGCGAGCGCTCGTTTCAACGATGACATTGTGACTCCTACGTCGGATCCCAACTTTCTGGAGCGGGAACTATCTGTTTCGCGCCTGACTGATATCCAAGAATGGCTCTGGATATGCGGGCGCCTGATGCCGCCTCGACAACTTCACCACCAGAGGCTCATCTCCCGAAACATCATCATCAGCGAACAGACTGAGCTCCATATGGTTTGGTGGAGGGACCGCATCTTTCTCAAGCCTCTGCCAAAATACCTACTGGACCCAAGTTTCTGGGCCACCAACATCAGCCACACAGCACACCTCGACGACGCCACGCAGTTCAATCTTGATGCTTCGGCTCGAGGATTTCTTTTCTCGTACACCGCACTTATCGCGTACAAAAGCGACTTTCGCATTGCCAAAGAGTATGGCTTGCTTCCAGAAGAAGTGACTTGGGAAGGCTGGAAGGCTTTTGCCGCTCAGATTCTCGAGAGCCATCGCTACGATCGCGTGAATCCACGCTATTGGTACGGGGAGTTGAGATTGAGCAGACTCAACAAAATCTACGCGTTTCGAAAAGGTTTTCTGCTGCGCGGCTACTCAAGAGTTGCTTCTCATACTGTTTATGGCGATCTTATACGAGACAACTTTTCAGTGTTGGCAGGTATCCTGGCCTACGTTGTCATTGCGCTCACAGCGATGCAAGTTGGAGTAAGCGTCGATGGCCTGGTCGACGAACCAGCGTTCCAAAACGCCAGCTATTTCTTGACCGTGTTTGCATTGATTGTGCCACTGATAGGAGCGGTTTTCATTTTCTTTATTGTTTTTGTCATGATTGTCGGTAATTGGAGGGTCACAAAGGCGTTTGAGAGCAGGCGATTGAAGAAGATGAAGGTTCAACTTTTGAAAGGAAAGACATAGATTACATTGAAGGCAGCGGGTGCTACAGAATTATTTAATAGATCAAGATGAGAGACAAGTTAATAAAGTGTCGTCTGTTTATAAAAACCAATGGCTGATCATCATTTCTAGCGAGTGTTAATAGACATAAAAAAAGAATTGAGATGTTTGATGTCAGGAAGAGCAAAAGAAATGATCACGCTGGGGATCGAACCCAGAATCTTCTGATTCGTAGTCAGACGCCTTGCCATTGGGCCACGCGACCGGTGTTATTGATGAAAGACATGATTGATAACAGCCGCTACATTGACAGAATTGTAGTGTGCTCGATCTTGGACCGATGGAGTCATCCTTCACAGTCACTGGTGTAACGATATGGTGATGCTGTCGCTGTATATGTTTCTGGGTGTGTTGATAAGTTGTTGGGTCACATGTGGGTGGTCTTGAATATCAGTGATTGCTGGTAGGCGCAATCTGACACGAACCGAACTGCATTGTCGTGGGTGAGTACGCAGCTAGAGGATATTGAGGGCCGGGATAATCACGACAAAAGAAATAAACGAAGAGTGATATCGATCATATTCAACTGTAGGTTAGTAGAAGAGATGGAAACAACAAGAATCGCGCTGCTTGATGTTCTTGATGTTTAACGCACTGTCGTAGGGTAGCTCTTTTGATGTCAGGACAGGTGTATTTTGAGCCAGAGTGCCCTAGAATAAGGTGAATTAACTTAACCACTGTCGTCGGTATTAACCCCGCTGATAATGCACTGACCTCAGGGGCAGGAGGCTCAGGGTATCAGAAAAATTAGTCGCTAGAAGGTAAGGGACGAAATTAGTAGGTCAGCTTATGCTACTTAGACCACGCTCTTTAGGTTATTTATTTTTATACACTAAGACTCAGGAGGACAACTTTTCTGTTACCCGCTAGACTGATACCGTCATCACTTTCACAGAAACATCCAAGATGTGGCGTAGACATAAAGCGAGAGATAGGAAAGCAACAACGTATTCGTATTTCTTATTTGAACTACTCAACGACCTAATAAACGCATCTAAGTGGTTTTGCTGGCATCTGAGTCCTCGCCCATGCGGATTTTCTCTTCTATAATAAATGCCTCTTGCTCCCTTGCACTCTTCTCCAGATCCAAAAAGGACCAGATACCAACTGCGCTAACCAAGCTCAAAGCAAACAGAAAATAGAAGGGCGCGCTATTGTTGGTACCTCCTGGAGTAGCATCGATAATAGCACTGCTGATGAATGGTCCGATGAAGCTCGACGATTTGCCAATAATGTTGAACAGAGAGAAGAAAAGGAATTCGTGGCCTCGGGGCGTAACAGAACTAATCATGATTTGAGAGTAGCTGTACCAGGGACAAACGAAGAGTCCATAGAATGCTTGGTACAGCCAAATTTCCCAGACATTCTTGAAACCGAACTTATCAGTCCAGTTTCCAACCATGCCCCACCCATCTAACAAGATGATAAAGACCATGACGGCGTTGAACATGGCCTTGACGCTGAGGTTGAATTTCTTCTGGATCATCCAAAAGGCACCAATTCCGACAGCTTGAGCAACAATGCCGACGATGAGAAGGTAGGTTAGAGTCAGAGTCTCGTAACTGACAACCTGATTCTGTAGTGTGCCGATGACTGTCACCGTAGTGTTGAGGGAGTCTCCTAGAAGGAAATAGCCAACAAGGTAGATCAAGCTCTGCTTCAAGTGCCAGATTTGCGTGAGAGCCTCCCAAAGCTGCCAGAACCCGACTGTGATAATGTTCAAGTGATCAGGGACCTTCATGCCGGGACGCTTCTTCTCGATGAAAAACCAAGGGATTGAGAGTACAAGCCAACAAGCAGTTGCAAATGCTATAAGCACAGAAAGCCCCCAGTTGTTGTTCTCTGGACTCTTGTCAACTTTGACGCCAAACATGACGCCCACAATCATAGCTAGAATGACAACTTCACCAACGGATTGGATGTAAAAGGCAACGTTGCTGAGTCTGCTCCTTTCCATTTCGTCCTTTCGGTCCATGTCTTGCTGTGTGATGTCACCCGACTCGAATTGTAGTGCTGCTTCCTTCAGTTGAGGTGTGTTTCGTGCAAGAGAGGGGAATGCTGCCGTCCAGTATGTGAGCGTCATCTGGTACGCGATCAGACCGACAATGTACAAGCCCGTTGCCGTCTGCCATTTACTGGGGTCGTGAACTCCCAACCACCCAAACCCGATTCCGTAGGCAACAATTGACCATACCACCAAAATCCATCGTCGTCCACTTCCAAAGTCTGCGTATGCTCCGATGATGAGGAAGAGAACGGCTTGTAAAGCGAATGAGATGCCATTGGCGAGTAGAACGATACTGTTGACATCTCGCTCACGGCCAGCGAAAGGTAAAAGGCCGGTATCTTTTGGCGCCGCCTGTGAAAGCAGGTTTTGAAAAGCAGTTGGTCCAAAGTTGAAAAGGGCGAGTCCATTGGCACCGATGTAGTAGGCATACCAACTCCAGATTTCCCACTTGGAGGTCGTAGGCATATCACCCTCGGCCAAGGTGGGCACTACAACGCCTGTACCAACATCCTGCTTGACGGGATCATCATGCACATCTTTGGGGTTTGCCGTCACTGAATCTGAATGTGAGGCCATCTTTGAAGAAAAAAGTGGTTTGCAGAAAGAGAAATGAGATGTTGGAATAAGAGGCTCAACTTTCTCAGACGACGAGGGGTTTTAATCTTTAACGTTACAATCCAGATGCCGTGTAACCGCATGTGTGCTCCGTGATAGGTAGATCGCTGGTTTTAACGCCGCTAGCGTTCCATGGTCGACATTATCGCCCCATAGTACGGATCGCATCACTCCATGGGGTTAGTGGTCGGAGGCGATCGAACAGATGCATGGTTATCATTTGCTGTTCAGAGATAGTGTTATGGGGAAGACGATATTTCTGTCAAGAGTTGAAAAATGCATTTTGCTCTTCGCTTTGTAATGGGAGATGCGCCACAGCTTTGTGCAGGCTAGGAACATATTCTGTGCTGTAATTTTCGTACTCGGAGCACGTTTCCAGCGGTCACAAAACTCTAATATCTCGTAGTTTGCCAGAACAAACCTTGATCTGAGTTCAGTAAAGCTAACGGCGATACCCGCTAAAGAAGAGGCAGACTAGTGGGCAGCAGAAAAGTTACTTTGGAGTGCAAAAATAAACGACCTAAATGCCTGGTCTAAATATCAGAAACTGACTAAATAATTTTGTCTATTATGTTTCTAGCGGCCAACTTTTCTGGAACCCTGATGGCAGATACCCAACACGCATGAACCTGCTTATGGCTATGTAGTTGTGCGTATGAAGGACAATAGTGCCGTTCAGTTTGCCTAAAAGCTTTTCACGTAGAGGTGAGGCTATGGAGAGCGTGATGTATATAAAAGCATACAATCCGATGTCTGCAAACTAATATTACGAAACCATCTAATGCGAATCAAATTAAAACGACATTCCTCGTAAGTTCATCTACCATAAACTCGCACTTGAAAATTCGGACATTATGCGCAACCATCAGACTTGTGCACAAGAGTCTCGGGATCCTCCGCTTGGATGTAGCTCTGTTCCAGCAAGAACTTGACATTTCCCAACTCTCCAGTGAAGAACTGCGCTCCGAGACCAGGCTGGCCGAACCACGGCGCAATGGGTCCTCCTACTACTGGAAGCGGCTTGATCACACGATACACGTGATAGTTGTAGGGGAAGTCAGGTGTATCGGGGTTCGTGGCCAGATTTGACGGAGGAAGAGCTCTCTGTGAGTAGGGAGCAGCAGCCGCAGAGATGAATGATCCTGTAACCGAGTTAGGACATATAAGGTGACAAGCTTGAGATGGTTGACTTACCGTATTCGCTTCCAAATCTGTCTACCATTGTTCCAACAGGAAGAATCATGCTTCCATTGATTGCATTGCCTTGAGCATCAAGTTGGAAACCCTGATTCGGTCAGTGAGTAGCTCGTTTAGAGGACAATGATGGACCTACATTCTGTGGAGGGTATCTGTAGCTTCCCTTCTCATCGGTCCATGTCAACAGGAACTGAGCTGGTGTCAGACCCCCGAAACGATTGTAGCTTTCGACAAAGGTGCTCAAAGGCAGTTTTCTGGGTAATTTTAAAGGACCAAGTCGAGCATCACGGCAGATGTATTCCTTGGAGTTGGAACCACCATCACGTGTACCGGTGCAGTCACAGGCTGCACGCTCCGCCAGAATTGGGTTGGGGAGAGCTGAGACTGTGGAAAGCCACATCAAGGATG
The DNA here is from genome assembly GCF_000303195.2 of Fusarium pseudograminearum CS3096. Lineage (NCBI taxonomy): Eukaryota > Fungi > Ascomycota > Sordariomycetes > Hypocreales > Nectriaceae > Fusarium > Fusarium pseudograminearum. Next base: position 5,781,426 of record NC_031952.1, on the reverse strand, counting down.
AGAGAAGAAATGAAGGAAGCATTTTTACAGTTGTCTCTTACAATGATTGCAAGAAAGTATATGCGAGAATTAGTTATTGTTTACAAAAGTCACTGGTTGAGTTGGGCTTTATATAATAGATAAAGACGTTATGTGTTCTGTTTAACCAAAGATCCTACATTCGCTTGTTGCCTGTTGTGACTCGATTGAGTGAGCTGGGATCTGCAGTGATCTCCGCTATCTTTCAGGCGGTCAAAGCTACATCGTGCCAAGTGAGCAGTGCTGCACTCACCCATGCAAGGGTAATACGGGCCCAAGCAGGAATGTCAGCAAATGAGGCCAACGAAGTACTTGGAGATCAGCATGGTCAGCGCAGTTGCCGTGAGGTTGAATATGACAACCCTTGTTTTCTCAGCTGAAAGAATAGTTCCTGAAGTGCCGACCGGGAACATTATCGCATCCCGTTCCCGCTTGTCTCAGACTCGGGTGCTACATTGGGGCCTGTACTTTGTACCCTCCACAATGCTACAAGTTTGTGCCATATCACCTGGTTGTATAAGGAATTGGGACACTGGCCATGCTACAATCAAGTTTTGAGCTCTTGGATTTGAACTATATGTTCAAGTGAGAGCGCCAGTTCAGCAATATGATATCAGCACTACTGACAACTGCATGCTGACCGAATATTAGTGGGCTCATTTTCTTTTCAGCTACGGTATGCCCGCCAGGTCTTGCAGGAGCTGAATTGTGCTTCTAGGGACTAAGAATATGGGTGGTTGGTTGATCTGGCTTGGTACGTTCACCCGCGACATGTGAGACATAACTACCTTTACCAACCTCTTGCGTTACCCTGTCTTATGCGCCAAGTCTTTTGCGCACCGCCGTCCCTGGGGCAACTCGGGTAGAATCACCAAGTTCTGAACCTAGCACGAAGAGAGGTGACATGTGTAGATCCCAAGATGGTGTACAGAGTAGGGTACCCAAAAACGAAACCGGCAAAAAAAAGATAACATTTGATGAGACTGGGACTCGAACCCAGGAGGATTGCTCCACCAGGAAATTGCTGTTAAGGTTAACCTTAACCTGGCGCCATAACCAACTCGGCCATCTCACCGATTTGCTTGCTGACAAAGCACACATTAGTCCCTATATCGACTGCGGCGACATCGCCAGCTTCAAGTCTAGATAGAGACTGATTTTATTGACTATCGATGGCAGTGAAACTCGAGTTTCGATTCAACTTGGCCGTAGCCGTTTCCCAGAACAGTAGGAATCCCAGAAGCCTTGTCTGCAACAAACCCTTCCGATGCCCTTCTTCGAACCCCCTCCTCACTCTCATTTGACCTTCTCCAAGAGTCTCTTGAACAAGACCTGCATTCCAGCCCAAATCTCTTCACCTGACTCGATGATGTTTTTGGGCGGAAGAACGAACCCATCGCCCCTCAATCTCGCTGGGCGAAGCTCGATGCCCCAGGCAAGTTCGGCTTCAGCAACATCGTAAACCCAATCGCTACTACCACCCGAGGTTTGGTAGATAGTCTGACAAGTAGGACCGTAGTCAAAGTAGGTCCCCTCATAGTCTTCAATCGCGCTCGCAACCTCCCCTGCGAGCTCCATTTGGTAGTCTATGTTTGTCGCGTTCTGGTCGCAAGTGTAGCCGTAGGGCAAGAGGATGAGCTGGCTGTAAGAGTGCCAGTCGATATAGGAGCTGATCCCCGTCTTCTGCGAAATCGCCATGGTGTGGTTTGTCAAAGCCTTGATCTCGGGAGTGTCTCCAGGCTTGACACCTCGGTATGTCTCTTCGCAAGGGTCTGTAGAAGAGCCACCAGGGATATCCCACTTGTAGGGCCAGTTTCGGTTCATATCAGTACCCACGCACTTCTTGTAGGGGGTCTTCTGGCGGTTTTTACGCCACAAGCGATCAGACTTGGTTGTATAGACAAATCCTAAATTGCAAGGTTAGTGCATGCTTGAACGTTTCCGAAGCTATTTGAACCCACCGTCAGGATTGACGATTGGTAGAATGTAAAAGTCATGAGTATCAATGATAGATCGAGAAAGATTGTTCTTGTCGTGATAGCCCTGAACGAGCTTCCATGCCAAGTACTCAACTGTCTTTTAGAAATGTCAGTGATCATCATTATCGTGACGGACAAAGTAGCTACTCACCATGCTACTGATCCATTCGCGAGCATGCACGTTTCCATGCCAGATGATGGCAGGCTTCTTGCCCTTTCCAGACTTGCCCCAGAGATGAATGCCCTGAACATCTCTACCCTCGACGCTTTTACCAGTAGAGAAGACTTCGGAGTTCTTGGAGAAGGAGCTTTGGAGATCCTTCAAGAACTGGGTATGCTGCTCGAAGCTGTGGTAGGACTTGAAGTACGATTTGTCGGGCTGGGCGAGCTTGACACGGTCATGAGTGCGCGCAGCTATGAACAATTAGCTTGTAGTCAACCTGGTAGTGGAGGATATCTTGCCGGTTAAATATTCGAAGTTTCCTTCCTTGGCAAATTCCTCAGCCATGTCTTCGATGAAAAGAGTTGACTTCAAGGCAAGGCCTTCAAAGTTGTGGACGCTTGTTGGATGGACTGCCACTTCAATTGTGTCCCGGTGCTCGCCGAGGGGAACATAATTAATCCCGCTGAGAAGCTTCGTGACATCATCTTGAGACAGGTCGGAGATGTCAATCGAATATCCCTTCCATTTGTTGTAGGTCACCTTGCTGAAGGCGAAAGGCAGCAAGGCTGCGACGATGATGCTGAAGCGCATGTTGAAAGACTAGTAGAGGGCTCAAAGAGTGATGTGAAGGTGGATGGTTGGAAGAGAAGTTGGAGGGGAAGTTGGATGCTAGAGGACTGATTTATATAGCTTCTCACAGGCGCTAATGATTAGAGAAGGCAAAGTGAGCGGAATTGCAAAGGTAGGTCCAGTGAATCACTGATGCTGTCCCCAACCTAAGTTTATGTTGGTGCAAGCGCCTACCCCCTTCAACGTGAATATTATATCAACAAACGAGAACAACTGACGGGGCTGTTTCTACACGGGAAATCATATCGTTAGTCACGGCGGGAGAGAGGAGCAACCCCTCCCTATTGCTATTCTAGATGGAATTCTTGAAGATATTTGACAACTGCACTGTTCTGAGACATGTGCAAGTTAGTGAAACAGGACTTTATTACGACTAAACGCCCCGCCAAGAGGATTCAATGCTTGGAGGCGAGGCGATTAAGTTAAATCGGAACCTCCAGCCGCTCAAAGTCTTCTCGCGTTACACCAGGTCTCCTAAGCGCTCTCACCCCTTTCCCAAGTCTTCTGAACAAGTGCAGCCATCCGCTCCCAAATTCGTCTTGGCAATTCATGACCCACGTCCTCCCATAGCACATACTCGACATCACCAGGTATAGCTTGAACAAGCGCTTGGCCGTGAATTTCCCCAAATGTCTGGTCTTTTCCAGCCTGTACAACCGTTGTCGGGCATTTGACCTGTTTGAGCGTACCTACTCCTGGCCAGCCGTCTTTCTCGTGCGATGCAGAACCATGATTCGGCCCCTTGCTGAATAGCGTGCCATGCTTGTACTCCCGCTCCACTGTTCGTGTAACCTGCTTCTCGACCTCCCTCCTTTCTGCTTCGTCGGGCTGGGTGGTGAGAGCGTCATACATCTTCATTCCGGACTGGATAGCAGTCTCTTTTACGTTTGCAAACCCTGCCAGCATGGGTTGGAAGCCGAGGTCAAGTCCACCCTTGATGGGTAGCTCAGGACTGACGCCTGGAGATGTGTACATAAGCGTGAGGCTCTTGACCTGCTGAGGCCTTCGTGCAGAGACTGTATAGGCTACAGGACCTCCTTTGCTAACACCGACGAGGTGAAAGCCTTTGTCTGGGACAGTGAGATTCAGATGGTCAGCAAGTAATTCCACATCCTCCGCCATATCCCCAATTGAATATCCCGCCGGGACTGGAAACTCCTGCGAGAGACCAGTGTCTCGTGGATCATAGCGAATAATAAAGTATTTCCTGCCATCTTCACCGGATTGCAGCTTCTCAATCAAAGGCTCAGCCCACGATAGCATGGAGCTTGCGTTACCTAGCGGACAAGTCAGAAACAAAGCAGCAAGTAGGCACCAGAGAAGAAGGCTGCTCTTCTTACCTGGAATAAGAATGACAGCAGGATCTGAAGGGTTGCCAAACGTCTGGTAGCATATGCGTACCCGATTGGGGAGTCTGACAAAGAGTTCGGAAGAGGCGTTCATCTCGGAGTTATTTTTAGTAAGTACGGTAAGGTTGGTATTGCCAATAAGTTTAGTGAGGTTGACAAAAGGAAACCCTTTCGAATCAGGTTTACTTTTTTGCGGTGAGTAACAGGTGCAGCGGAGTTGATGTCAGCGCTAAATGACTCGGAGAAAGATTCTTGCACCAATATCTCGCATGATGTGATCCAATGAGACACGATAGCAGTTCATTGGTTACGATAAGATGGACTACCCTTACTCGGGCTTTGATACTCGATCAATTTTGGGTCTTGGTTATCGCTTTTTACTTTCTGGTGCGAGAATAGATTTACAATTAACGATTGATGCCCGGTATCATGATCGCCATACTGAGTAGCCTCACTATAAGGTATCACTTAGCGATTGAAGTCAGTTATGATCAGATGTACGCTAAAGTAATCTGCAGTTGGTATACCAATTCTGACAACCTGTTAGATACTCTGATACTGGTTCCGTTGTTTCAACGTGAAGAGCCTACTGTACTATAAATGGACTTCTCATCCAACCTCCCAAGCGAGTCCATCACCAGGAGTCGGAAGGTGTGGCTGGTTCTATGTAGATAAAGGTTTGAGATGGTGACTCAAATCTACTGGGTGCTTTGAAATCGCCTTGGGCACGTCTCAACTCTGTCTGGTCGAAAATGTTGAATACAGTTTCTAACGTATCTCAACCAAGACGTCTTGGACTTCTATAGCATTCATCGCCGCAGGAGAATCTGACAGAGTTGGAACCAAGCTTATCACCCCAAGTAAGCTATCATAGATCAGTCAAATGAAGAAAAATTTGAGTAATACAAGTCAAATGCCGTAGTTAGATCTTAGCCTATTCCCACAGCCTGACATCAGCTTACAGTAAGATATCAAAAGTCTCCGATTCTCTAGAGAATTTACATGAATCGCTACAAGATGCTTGGCAGCTAAAACGCATACCTGATGACCTATAATATTCCTTTTTGTTCCGGGTTGCCCCGCTTTGCATTGCTTTTCTTGAACTTGCTTCGCTGTCATCGCCGCCGTTCGCCTCATTCTTGTAAGCCCTCGTGAGAATCTATATAACTGACTAATTCCCATGAATCTGATGACTTTCTAACTTGTTCCTTATCTAGTGCACTATTCTCATACATAATGTCTTCTCCCTACCAACCAAAGCAGGTGACTCAGTATGAAGCCTCGCACTTGATCGAGCTGATGGGCAACGTTAGCGAAACCATCATTGATTACTCTCTTGACATAATTCCTCCATTTAAACCCACTGATCTCATCCACGACAATGCGTGCGGTGCCGGAGTTGTGTCCCAGGCTATCATAGAAAAGATTCCACCGTCTGCCGAAGGACTTCGTATCCAGGCAACCGATATCAACCCCCAGTTTGTGATTGCCTGCGAACAGATGGCGAAACTGAACAAATGGCCAGTGGAGGCACACGTGATGGATGCCCGCGTGAGTTTCAACCTGGTCATGCTAAAGGATGCTGTGCTCATAATCGACTAGGATCTCGACTTCTCGAACAACCACTTCTCTCACTCTTTCAACAACTTCGCTTTCCATTCCATGGACGTCGCTAGACATGGCTTGAAGGAAGTCCACAGGACCCTGAAGCCGGGGGGCATCGCCATGGTATCCACGTGGAACGAAATGCCACACACAGACGCCCTTAAGCATGCTAATCGCCGAACACGTGGAGACGATGCCCCTCTCCCGGTGCTACTCCAAGATATGTCATTCGAGGAGGAACATATGAGAAAGGAATTGCAAGATGCTGGGTTTGATCCTGACAAGACAAAGATATACCACAAGGATGCATTTGTCACCATTCCCGACTTAAGGCGTTGGGCACAGTTAGCATGGAGCTGTTTGGGCGCTCTACCATTTGGATGGCTCCGTGAAGACGAGGAGAAATGGGAAGAGGCCCTTAGCGATATTGTTGAGCAGCTTGCTAATAGTGATGGGATTTCCAAGAATGATAAGGGCGAGACTGTGATGCGATTTGCGGGATGCGTTGCCATCGCTACCAAAAAAGGTTGAAGCGAGGGCGTTTCCCTAGTTTATCGACGATGGTTACTCACCAAGGGCCCTGTTCATTGTTAGCGTTAAATCGGTAGTTATGAAGAGAATAGCAGGCATCGTCGCGTCGGACAACCAGACTTACTAGACTCTAACGGACTTTAATAGATCGCTGAAAAAATGTATGAATAAAGTTATAAATACCGATTGCATTTTCTTAACAAGCATCATCCTGGTAAATGAGTATCACATGTGATCCCTGCTTATCATTTCAGGTCATCGTGGCTTTCGTGTGAGAAGGGCAATGCCCTCAGGGCATCAGAGTAATTGATCGCTAGCAACATGCGAGACAAGACTATTAGGCCAGCTTATTCTACTTAGACTATTTACTCTAAGACTTGAGAGGCCAACTTTTCTGCTGCCCACTAGAATGCCACTGTCCAACAGGTACCAAGACCCAATCCCTGTGACAAACACGTGTCTGTTATGGACAACGTTGTTAGCGCCATGAAGGAAATCAGAAGCAAATTAGGTTCATTAAGGGCTCTGGCATTGGGCCCATGTTGAATTTGAGATGGAGTAGTTGTCCCAGGGAATTCTCAATGGCTTCGCATTGAATACGGACTAGGTAGCGTCTAAATGTATATCGACTGGAAGTAAAAGGGCTTTGAAAGAATTGGACAGGCTGAAAGCCTGTAAGGTATCTTGTAGAAACCTAAACCACCGTAGTCAACTCTGTCTAGGGCTAATCGAGGATTTGGTACCAGCCAAGATTTTTTTTGTTTGCTCGTAGATGATAGGACAATCCACGATGAAAAGAAAAACGAAAAGAAAATCAGTAGTGATACTGTTAAAAAATGTAATTATTTACAGTAGTGCCATGACTGATGAGACAAAAACAAATAATCATGCCTCGACACCGGATTGAACGATGGACCTTCGCATTACGAGTGCGACGCTCTACCACTGAGCTATAGAGGCTGCTGATGACGTAGATTTTGTTTTTGATGTATATATCCTAAGACTCTCACAAGCCCCGAAACCAACGTTACATCGGCTTCTTCCCTGCATTTCTTCAGCCGGCGAAACCCTTTGCGGGAGGTGGTCGTGTGCCCGGTGTATTTCCATCGGAAAGCAGTCAAGGATTCGTACACTGCAATTAACAGCGCAACATCTATAGAGTTTGAACCCAACTGTTACCCCTGGACATGTCGGGCAAAGTCACTTCTCCAACCGTTTGATTAACCGATAGATATAAACGCTCGACTTAGTTTCTGAGACCATCATCCTGTACCGGTACATTGGACAAGAACACCAGCTGATATCAGTGAGGGCCAACCACCTTACACATTCGTCGTAGCGTAGACTCTGACAGGCTGCAGAATTACATGGCGGCGTAATTACCGGCAATTTTGAGCCGAGTAGCAAGCCACACGGCGCCCAACGCGGTAATAAATCAACGCTTCATGGGAGGGAATCCCATGTGCATCGTCAAAAGTCAATTGACGGACCCGCCGAGTATACTCGGCACTCGGTCCCTGCGACGGCCAACATTTGATCCCTACGGGACTTACCTCGTGTACGTAATGATTCGCAGAGCTTGTCTTACGAGCTGCTGAAAGAGGACTTGGGACAGTGGAGCTATTGTTGGTTGCATCCTGACCCTTTGGCAAGCTTATCTCCCCCCATTACCTCACAGACATGTTCCTCCCGCCTTAAGCAGAAATCCTGTGACACCGTGCCAGTTGCCCTTCTGCTACCCGAGGCATCACTAATCCCCTGGACCGCGCAACGTGACCCTGGTTTGCTCCTGCGCTTTGTATAACTGTAACTGGGCCTGCACATTTTCTTCCTTACACACGACATCCCAACCACTTCTCTTGTTAACCGAGTGTCTGTGCACATACCCACGATGTTAGGCTTTGGGAAGAAATCCGATAGCAACGCTTCGGATGAAGCTCGCCACAATGATGAACCATACGTGCCGGAAGAAGGCATCCCTCAGCGACCTTGGATTGAAACAGCCCTCCCTGTGTTCGCCTGTGGTGCAGGTCTCTTCTCAGACGGCTACATCAACAACGTGAGACCCGATAAATCCCTCTTGCTTTTGTGTTTCCTAACATGGTCAGGTGATTGGTTCAGTCAACACCACACTGAGAAGGCAATATGGCGATGTCTATGTCAAATCGAATGCTTTCAAATACGTCTCCGATATTGCCTTTGCAGGAACCGTCGTTGGCCAACTAGTTTTTGGGTTCCTTGCTGATCATTGGTCGCGAACCAACACCCTCATGGTGTCTACTGTCATCCTAATCATCTTCACTGCTTTGGCAGCTGGATCGTACTGGCATGGGGAGCCCGTTGGGATGTTCAACATGCTCACCGCATGGCGATTTTTTGTCGGTATTGGAATCGGAGGTAGGTTCATTTGTACCAATTATGAAAAAGAAATGTGCGCTGACTGTTATAGGCGAATACCCAGCAGGTAGCGTCGGATGCGCAGAGTCCAGTGGTCAAATGAAGAAAGGCACCAGAAACAGATGGTTCATTCTTTTCACAAACTCGATGATCGACTTTGGTTTTGTCATTGGCGCCTTTGTGCCTTGTTAGTCTTCTGATATCTTCCACCAAGCTTTCACTGACACCTCACAGATGTCGTTGCCGCCGCAGCCCACAACGCCAATTTCGGCACTATTTGGCGAACAAGTCTTGGTATCGGAGTTGTGTTTCCCCTTGTGTTGTTTATCCTACGACTGAGGCTCAAGGAGCCTGAGGAATTTGCAAAGCAGTCCATGAGGCGTCAAACACCATACTGGTTAGTCTTGAAATACTACTGGTTCAGACTCTTTTGTGTCAGCCTGGTATGGTTCCTCTACAATGTAAGCCTCCCCTAAACCCTGGTGATATCCCTTGGCTGACATGAATAGTTCTCTTCATACGCCTTTGGTATTTACTCTTCATCTATCCTTTCCGGCATCTATGGCGACGACGCACCCCTTACAACCGTCTTCGGGTGGAACACTGTCGTCAACATGTTCTATCTTCCAGGAACCTTGATTGGAGCTTTTGTCAGCGATTGGATTGGTCCTCGATACACCCTCATCCTCGGAGTAACACTTCAGGCCGTTGTCGGATTCATCATGGCTGGCGTTTATGATAAGATTTCCAGCCAGGTCGCCGCATTTGCAGTAGTATTCGGCATTTTCCAAGCCCTTGGTGAGCTAGGCCCAGGAAACAACATCGGACTCCTAGCAGCAAAGACGTGTGCCACTGGAGTGCGAGGCCGTTATTACGGCATTGCAGCTGCAGTTGGTAAGATTGGCGCTTTTGTTGGAACATACGTATTTCCCTACATCCAGGCTGCCGGAGGAAACGAAACTCAAAGCGCACAGTACCCCTTCTGGGTGTCGTCCAGTCTTTGCATTCTCTCAGCACTTATCGTCTTCTTCTGCATCCCGCACATCGGCCAGGATACCATTACCATCGAAGACCAAAAGTTCCGCGAATATTTGCAAACACAGGGCTGGGACACGGCTCAGCTGGGTATCGATACGGCTGGTATTGAAGGCACGGCAGTCAGTGACTCCAAGACTGACGAGAAGTGAAATGACATCAACTGGAACTTGTGATAGTCTTCCTACATTTTATGGCAAAAGGGGGGTAGTGAGAAATGCTGTGATTGGCGGATCTTGTACCCATGATTATATATTTCAAATCCACGAGACTAGCATCAAATACAATAGTGGCCATAAATATAATGATCACATGATGAAGTGATATAGATGCTACAGGAATTGGAGGATGTCATGCTGCACAGAGACACAATGTATCATGGTTGTTTGAGTATCATTTGTTCATTTTATTATGTTATGTGATTATAACAACAGGCTGTCCCTTGTCTTGTTCTCCCGGAAGAGTAATCTAATACAAAAGAAAAGAAGCAATACCTCGTTACACGTTATGTCAAAACTGTGACTTGCCCACGATTGCTTCTCTTGTTCCTCCTTGCGACCACAAACAAACACCGCGCTACTTATGACGAATTTCCGAGACAAGTAACGATATGTACATAAACAAGAAAGTTGCCACGACGAATCAACAGCGAACTATGCCACCGGTCTCTTGTCGTTTAGGTATTTGATATAAGGGCAAAGCCTCTGCAGATGCTGAACAAAGACTGTCTGCTCGGGCATTCCTGCTCGGCAAAACGGGCATTCATACATAGTCTGGTAGTTAAGGAAGCTGCAAGGTTTGAGATCATTTCCCCTCCTTCCAGTTTGCTCAATCAGCGCTTCAACAACGTGTCGAGGGAGGCAATCATGAAGGGTACTAGAATGCTGGGCCGGACTGGGTCGTTGGACTGGAACCTGGTATGCAGGCGCGTGAGATCTCGGTGTTGAGTTTGAGGTTTGGGAATTTCCTCTGTAAGAGTATGATTGGCTAGATGGGCGGGATTGTCTGCGAGAATGGCCTATAGTATCATTGCGCGTCTGAGCGGGTGGAGAATGGCTCCGATGTGTTTGTGTAGCAGGAATGTAATTGTTTCCTCGGGGAAGTAGTGGAGGCAAGGGCCCGTTTGAAGAGCTCTGAGACACGGGTCTAGGAGGTTCTATCGGTTGTCCTGGACGGGAAGAGACAGGAGTTGGCTCCAGGACTTGCATGCCTCGAACATTCACCGGACGAGGAGCAGTTGCTCCTAAAATGTGAGGCGATGCCATTGCAGGCAGTGGTGGCGCCGCCACGCCAGGTTGAGAGCTGCTGGTAGTAGATTGTCGTGGCGATGTCATCGCCTGGGGTCCTGACTGGGAGTAGCTCGCACTGTTGTATCGAGGAGGTTGAGCTGCTGGCAATTGAGGAGATGAGGTCGAAAGTGGCTGGTGCACATGTCCATGGGCGGGAGGCATCGACTGGGGTATGGCGATTGGAGCCTGTCGCGGCGAGGGCATCGCTGGCAGTGTACGTTGCCCGTACGTAGTAGAACTAGGTCCTGAGATCTCTCTGGCGGCCAACTGAGGCGATGCGTTCACAGTTGAAGATTTTCCTTGGACGAAGGATCCTGGCCGGGATGAACTCGTTAGGGCCATGCGAGGCGAGACAGCTGTATCTAATGGTGCCCCATGAACAGAAGATACTGGCTGTGAAAATCTCATCGCGTACTGTCGAGGAGACGTTGGGGTCCTACTATCATGCACGGCTGAGCTGGGACGAGAGATCTCCATCGCCTGCAACCGTGGTGAAGCACTCACTTGCAACATTGGTGGACCCTGAGCAAGAGTACTTGGTGGTGGCAGGCTCGTAGTTGTGTATGGGGAGGAGACTGTTGTGTGTGGCCTGGGCTGGACGTATGTCGCAGTGTGAGACCTCGGGAGTTCCATGGCGGGCTGATGTGGTGAAGGTTGAGCACGAAAGTTTTGAGTGTTGGATACAGGCCTTGGCAACTCGCCCACTAGCTGGTACGGTGATGGCAGTGGCTGGGGAGGAGGTACTGTATAGCCTTGAGACAAGGAGCTTGATCGAGAGATGCTCGCATTAGATAGTCTTGGTGATGGCATGACTTGCGGCGCAGAAGGTTTACGATAAGGGACCAGAGGGTGCTGCATGGCGGGCTGCCGCGGTGATAGCATCGCTTCTTGGAACGCATGACTATTTCCCACGGTAGGGGTCCTGAAAGTAGCCGATGACTCCTGTTGACCGAGCGAAATTGAGGAGGCATCTGGACTGGGATGATCTCCAGAAGGTGGTAGTGGAGCGTCACGACCTGGTAGTTGGCCAGATCCTTCAGACTCTGCGAGCAAACGCAAGATATCTCGTGCTGATTGTTGCGTTGCAGATGGCAATTGTGAAGGAGAAAAGGCTCGCGTTTCACGAATAGGTTGAGGATCGGCGATAACTGGTTGGTAAGAAGATTGGTCAACTGATGTTTGGTATTGATTAGATGTTGATATTGATTGTGAAGAATCCATCTCAGCAAGTGGCGCCGAGTCCGAATATTGGGGTACACTGTTATCCTGTATGGAGTCGCTCGTTGACTGTTGTGGAGGAGCTGTCGCCTGTGTCTCAAAAGGCATGGAGTTAGATTGGGATCCCTCTGCATGAGACTGTGGTGGTGACGCGACCACCTGTTGTAGCCAATTACTTGGCCTCTTAGGAGGGTTCTGATGAGTTTCGGGACCACGGAGTGGCATCTGTACTGGCGCGGCCTCCGATGTTGTACAGGTGTCGGGCTGAGACATGACTGGGCTTTCTCGTATCGCTGTTTCATTTGCCTGCGGTCGCAAGTCGTGTCCCCTGGATAATGATCGAGGTTGTGAGGACGTTATCTGATATATAGATGGAGGGGACCCGTCATGGGACTCATTGTTGGAGCCCCCTGTCGTAGAGGTAGGCTGGCCCATTTCGGTATCGCCATGTTGCTGGGAAATGTCGCCGTTTCTCGTTGATGGCCTAGAAGACACGGACATCCTTCGACCCATTTCATTGTCAGAATGATGTCGCGTAGCGTTACGTGTAGCTGACAACTGGCGTATGACAGACGCTGGTGTACCTGTTTCGTCATATGACGGTTGTCGCACATTGCTGCTCTTGGACACAGGTCGCGAGTGTAGAGATGCCGGTGCACCCATCTGAGCATACGAAGACGGCTGTGAGCGTTCTTCACTCGCCTGAGGAGAAGACACGGGGTTTTGTTCACCCATATCAGTATCTTGAGCGCGTGGCTGAAGAGTATCGGCATTAGAGTGGTTCATATGAGGCGAGCTCCTGGGAGTACTCAATTGGCGATCCTCCGACATGATGGCGTTGAAAAGTTCTTGTGCAAGACGATTATCGTCAGATGAGGTCGGGCTGGACTGGTAGCTTTCCACGTGCTGTTGCGTCGCGGGCTCAGTTCGTGACATGTGCAGTTCGAGATTTTCGCCCTCTGCTAGCAAGCTGTCGAGATCGATATCCTGTCCTGGCGCTTGGGTTGAGGCCGGTTCATTTATCACAGCTGGTTTCTGTACCGAGACCGGCTTAGTCGTAGAGCCAATCTCAGAAGAAACCCCTTCAATAATGACCCTATCAGGTGACGGGCCATTGATTATTCTTCGTATATCGTCATCCATCCAACTATTCTGATTAGACCGTTGTCTTGAAGTTGGCTGCGGCCTCTCTTTAGAATGGGCTGGATCTGACTGCTGCGATGCATCATCGTGCGCGGATTCAGCGACAGATTGTCTGTCAGTTCCAGGTATATTGGCAGGCTGTGTTTCCTCGATTATGTCATTCTGAACCTCCGTAGTTGTCCCAATCTTGCCTTGGCTGGGCTCCCTCGTCGTTGGATTATTATCAGACGGCTCTGTCATGAGAATGTCCCTCTCTGCTTCATCATTCCCATTGCGTAACACTTCTGCCGTCGTCGCCACTTCTGGCTCTAGAGTATCGTCGGCTGACTGCGTGTGCTCTTGTTCAGATTCGGTCGTATCTTCAATTGTAATCAGGTCCATCTCTCCATCATATTGGATTGGCGGTTCTGGCGTTTGTATGGTTTGCTCGGGGTCGGGGTCTTTTGGCACTCTCTCCTGTTGTACAGAGAGTTCTGGGGCCTCAGATGGTGGAGGTTCGTCCATATCTTGATCAGCATCCACCATTTCCTGGTCGCTCCCATCCAACTGCTCAAGTATCATAGCATCGTCGTTCTCGAAATCGAGTGCTGCTTGCTTAGAAACTTGGCCGAGCTCCGCTGCGGTTTCTGGATCATTGATAGTATCAGGCGTAGCGATATTAGATTCTGGAACTGCTTGGTTGTCGGTTGAAGACTCAGCCAAGGGCGAAGAGCCTCTAAATTCGTACATGTCAGAATTTTCATCGAGGTCGGAGTCTCTGGATCCGGCATTTTGTGATGGCTCGTGGTTGTCGATGGACTCTGGTGTCTCGGCCTCGGTTATTGGTGCTTTGCTCTTCCCCTTCTTTCGCTCCCTCTGCTCTTTCAAAAATCTGACAGCCTGTGCTCTGTGCTCGATGTAAGCTGACTTTTCATCATCCCAGGGCTGAATGTTGTCGAGCTGGATCCAGGCCTGATGGCATTTTTCAGGAAATTGAAAGCCTTCGAAAAAGATGAATGGATAATATCGTTCTGATGATTTTGGGCCGCCGTCCTCGAAGTCCTTGGCCCATGAGAGCGATTTGCTTGAAGCGTCGTACTGGTAACATGCGGGTATAGTTTTGAAAATAGGCAACTGTTCGAGCGGCTTGTGGATGCCAACGGCTTCGAGATTCTGGGGAGGGATCAGTAGGCCAGCGAACCACTGTTGTGTCTCAAACCACCAAATGATGTAGACGTTGCCGGGGACCAAATCGAGTGGGACATGCTCATCATTCTGGATCTTTCGCCGATTAGATCGCGTCGTGTTTCGGCTGTTATTTGATTTCAGTTTCAGTATTGGACGCTCTGGACAATTCCTCTTGGCCTGTGGTGACTTTGGCGGATTTGCACTATCTGTGACTTTGATAGTGTCTTTGGCCAGCGCGTTAGTGCCATCTTGTATAGCCTTTTCAGCAACGACGTTGTTCTGCTCAAGCTTGGCATCATCACATTCTATAACCTCTACGCCGAAATGCTTTATGGCAGTGTCATGGCCGGTAGCGGTAATGCCGTGATCCTCGCGCAAATGTTTCTTGGAGTTCAGGTACGGGTTATCATCAAAGCTGATGTCATGCTGGTCACATCGTAGGATGTAAAATTTAGCGTGTCTGCGGACGATGATGTGCTTCTTGGCAGCCCTCTGGTGCTGGTAGACCGCGTCGTAGTGTATTGATTTTCGCGTACTCTCTAAGCGGGCCTTTTTGTGACCGTTTGTGAGAATATCAGTCTTCCTCCTCTTGGGCATGGGCTATAAAAAAAACAAGAGCAAAGTCAGCATGGCGAGATTGGCAAAGATTGGGACCACGTCAGCATTTCGAACCTCAAAAACACCATGGCGATTGGCAGTAAAGGTTGCGCCCCCTTGCCTGTATCTGCGCGACAAGGAATTCGGAATCCGCGGCAATGAATCAGTTGAGATGGCATCTGCGTTTGGACTCGAGGTGAGATCAATAACCTCATCATCGGGGTCGGCGCTCATGATGGCGATCCTGTGGCAGTAGTTTTAGGAGCGCCGAAGGGCTGAAATGGGATCTCGAGATGAGTGTGTTAATGAGAGAATTTGCCGGGCAGTTGACATGGCGCGTGTACGCCACTTGACTGACTGACTATCCCTGCACGTGGCTTTTGGTGGGCTTGGTAATCGCCTTTGAATTTGCTTTTTGTTTTTGTCTTTGTCTTTGTCTTTGGGGTTGGCTGTAATACGATGAGACGATGGAGTGCATGGACAAGAGCTGTTTTGGATGGTTTTGACTGAAGCGACGAGGATGCAAGAGTGAGACTTTGTTTTTTTTGCGCGATTCTCTCTCTCTGTCTCTTTCTCTCTCTTATTAGCTTTTGAATGACGGTGTTATCCTCGGGCGCTGGTGGGGTTGCGCAGGCTCCGCTCGCATGCATTTAGCTCCTACTGGATGCGATCGAACAGGTCGAGGCCACCAGCTAGTTATGACTGTACTCAAACTAGGTAGGCAGATGAAATAGTAGACGAGCTAAAGATAATTATTACTGCAATTCGGGGTCAGACTTGAAGATTGATGAGAAAGAAGAAGAAGAAACGAAAAAAAAAACAGTCATGCCAGGTTTCACAGGGAGTGACGGAAGGAAGGTGTGACAAGTCGAACGGCAGAGAATAAAAAGGAAAGACTCTTGCCGTGGACGGGACAAAAGGAAATGAAATGGAAAAAAAGGAAATGAAATAAAACACCTACCAAGGTACAGAGTTGTCGGTAGTGTAACCAACAGATAAAAGTAGAAGAAGAAAAAAAAGTCATTTATTACCGTAAAAAAAAGAAAAAGAACAGGATGAAGAAAAAGGACGGAAACGAAGCGACGGGTTAGCTGATCCTGGGATTAGCATTAGCATTAGCGTTAGCATTAGCCTAACCAGCCTACAGATCTGACGGCAGCAAACAAAAAGCAGCGGTATGGCACAGCACAGTATAGGGGGGTATGCAACAGAGTAGTAATTAATTAATCACACATACATACCTAGAAAAGGTTAAATCTCTTAGGCAGGGAGAGGACCAAAAGTAAAAAGTGAAAAACAAACCTAAAACTAAAGACGGCTAATGAGAACGAGTAACCAACCAAAAAAGAATAAAACGTTACACATTAGCTACCCTACTCTACTCTACTCTACTCTACTCTACTCTACTCTTGGGTACTCTAGATGATGACCCCGCACGGATTTGATTGTTACTGTGACCGTGACTGTGACTGAGACTGAGACATGATCTCTGTTGGTTGTCTCCTTTCTGTCATTGACTTGGCTTGGGGGTTTGGCTTGGCTTGGCTCAAGTTTCCGATCAACAAGGCATAGACTGTAAAATGTGGATACTTTTTCCCCAGTAAGTCATTTTATTAGGTACCCAGACTTTTGCCTGCCCTGGTCTGTTCTACTGTCCTCTCTTTTCTGTCTCTCTCTCTCTCTCCCTCCCTCTCTCGCACACAAACAAAGTTCCCTGGCCTCTCCCACACCCCCCTAGTTCAGTTTCAGCTCCCACCAAAAATGTATCTATGCAAGCCCCAAAATGTCACCCGTAGCTCCTTTTTATCAATTGGTCCACGATCGCCATTTTCTCATGTCATTGTGACCTGGGGCCCAGCCTGGGCCTCGCACACCCCTGCCAAACTATGCATGACGATCCACTTTGGTGATAACAATCTCAGCGGGTGGCGGGGGCTTATTCGTCTAGATAGGTATGTAGTTGCTTCTCTGCTAATCCCACGGTTTAGGGTCTGCCTTTTCCACCTACCTGGTCGCTCGCCTGAATACTCCGATACCTAGGCTATAGCCACAGAGTATGTATCCGTACCTATAGCACCATAACAACGTCTTTTCTACCGACCATCTCTCAAACTATTGATCTCAACCACACTCACACTAATCCTATAGTCGTCGTTGTCTCTTGTGCAAACACCTCTTCCTCCTCATGCTTTTCTACCAACCCCCATCCAACCCGCTCAAAACATTCCGTTTCAGTCTCTGACCTACCCAATACCAACCACTCATGTTCCTTTTCTCCCCGTCTCCCCATAGAATATGCACCAAGTCTCAGCACCCAGCAACGAATCTTGATCCTCCGAGACACAAACTCCGACTTGTGTTTTCCCGTCGGATCTTGCCTCTTTAGTAAACGTCTAAGCTCTTCCCTGCCGTGCTCGATGGGTCTTCTGCAGACTGCTACTCCCGATCCACCCTCTATCACTGTTGTTGAAAGGATAGTATCTGGGTGAAAGGATAAACGCGCGTTTCCGATACGTACGACGAACCAACCATGCGAATCCTGTCGCTCGACGTACCCCGTAGCTATGGGACCTTGCAAGACAAGCTTGCTTTTACTGACTCTCCCAAGCGGCGCATCAGGTCCAGTTTCCGAAGTGACCTCAATAACCTTTGTAGCTTTTTCATACGGCCATTTTCCGTTCCTAAAACACATGTAATCTATTTCGCCCGCAATCGAAGCCCAACTGAAGCTCGGCGCAATGTAACACGAGCTGGCTGCGGGCGCCCGTGTTGGCTCAGCTCTATGCCACAGAAGATCAAGCTCAATATTGCCAGCCCATAGCCCAGCGATATACTCTGACGATATCTTCTTCTGCACCATGGCCGCTATGGCAGATATCGCGGGGAGTCTGTCTTCAGATTGCGTGAGTTTTCTCTTGGAGTAGTTTTCAACAATTTTGTGCCAAAAGTTGAATGCTTCATCGCGTCGGGAAATCTGACTCAGTGGTGTGCGACCAAACTCGCGATGATGATTGAATCTTGAGCCGCACTCACAAAATATCTGCTCTTTGCATATCCAAACCATCTCCATTGAAGATATTGAAAGGAACCGCGTTGAGAGGACTTTCTCCTGCAGAGTCCAGCCTCGCTGAGTGAGAGGCTCTATGAGTGGCTGCTCATCGTTGCCGGAATCTTGCCACTGCCAGTGGGCGCCGGTTGCCTGCATGAGCCTCGCCTTAACTAAGACCTGCTCCTTGCCACTAGCGTCCGACAGAATTGCGGTGAAAACCTCCCTTTCGCGGTGTGATATCTCTGGTGGCGGACGGAGCTGTGGTTTTAGAAAGTGGTCCGTCACAGATGACGAAGATGCAGCAGCAATGGTGACATAGGCGTTTGTATACGTGTCAGCCATCTTGGAGCATTCTCTTTCCCAGTCCTTCTGCGAGTCTTGGATTATGCATAAAGCGTCTATCCAGATGTATCTCACATCAAGCTGTTTGGTCAGTGCTATTGCGTCCCTGTAGGCGGCAGGTAACTTCTCAAATGCAATCCCGGACTTCATATCCTTCAGATTTCCAGTCAGAGTCTTGATAGAAGGGTCATTACCCCAACAATAGCTGAGCGCTGTGTACTTCGCGTTTTCAATATGTTGTGCTTCGATCAGACGCACGCGAGTATCGTCACCGGTTCCGATATCCAAAACACGCGTTGGTAAACTGAGGTCGTCTTGCTGGCAATGCATATGGTGCTCTTGACAAAACCTGACACAAGCGTTGATAAAAGCAAGCCCTTGCCTTGATAAGTTATCATTACAAATATCTGGCATAGGTATAATGGTCTTCCATGATCGTCCTTGAGCTTTTATATGTTAGGCAGATACTAAGAATCAGTTGAGACCACATACCCTCGTCGGTGTAAAACTGAAGAAATCTCTGTGGTAGACCAGGACTACTAAGCGATATCTCTGGGTTTCCCTGGCTAATTGGAAGTCTGAGTCTCACTCGGACACTTCTATCATTACTTTGACCTAGCAGGTTGGAGTCTTTCGGTGCTTCAAGACCGAAAGGAGACGATTCTGCGGGTATCAGATTCTGGAATCTAATTCGCGCATTAGATGTTTGGTCTACGGTTTAAGGCGCGCGGATGCATCTTGACGGCATGACTTACTCGAGAGCTCTGATCATAACAGTGCAGCTTTCACAACCGCTAGCCGCGGCTGCCCTGAGTTGTGCAGCATTGCGAAGTATCGATAGCACGAATTCGCTTTGATCAAGTTTGACGTCAGCACTGTCTGAATCAACAAGAGTAGCGTTTAGGTCGAAACAGCATGAGCAAACAGCTTCTGATCGTTCCGCATGCTCATCAACTTCGAAGTCGCCACTAGCATTATTCTCTTGATTATACATGATGGCTGCATGAAGTTACGTTTTTGCACGAGGATTCCGCATTATGTGCTTACGTTCAACACGTGATACCCACACAGGTGGTTTGCATAAAAACCGGTACTGATTTAATTACTGACCTAAATATTAGATCACTCTTAGTGTATATATGGCCTAAGAGTGGACTAATGATTTCGTCTATTCTTCTTTAAGTCCCTATTTTTTAGTAACCCGCCTGCCACAATGCGATTGAGCTAACCGCTACGGAGTATGCAAAGAGCGAACCTTCTCTTCTATTCTAAAATCCCACTATCTATTTTTCGTTGGATAACTTTGCTCGCTAAATACAAATTTCGTCTAGCAGTCGGGGACGCTGACGGGAATATTAATGTGAACACTTGTGGCCAGTCCACTCAAACTCGTCTCCTTGAATTCGTTCCTCATGCCCTTGGCTGTCAGACGCATCGCACGGATAGCATCGTCTAGCCTGACACGCTGAGTACCTGTCTCGCTGCTCAGGGCCAGGTTGGCACTGGAAATAGCCTTTGTAGCGCCCAGCGCGTTTCTCTCAATGCAAGGAGCTTGGACAAGGCCACCAATGGGATCGCAAGTCAGTCCGAGGTTGTGCTCGATACCAATCTCGGCGGCTTGCTCGATGGTCTCTGGGCTAGCACCCATACATGCTGCAAAGGCACCAGCAGCCATAGAGCAGGCAACTCCTACTTCAGCCATGCATCCTCCTTCGGCAGCAGAGATGGTGGCACCTCGCTTGTAAAGCATACCGATAGCGGCAGCTGTAAGCAGGAAG
The DNA here is from genome assembly GCF_000303195.2 of Fusarium pseudograminearum CS3096. Lineage (NCBI taxonomy): Eukaryota > Fungi > Ascomycota > Sordariomycetes > Hypocreales > Nectriaceae > Fusarium > Fusarium pseudograminearum. Next base: position 5,761,136 of record NC_031952.1, on the reverse strand, counting down.
GTGGGAATATCTCGCTCAGGATCATCACTGATGAACTCAGTCGTGTACTTGAGCACAGCAGGAATGATACCCGCCGCACCGTTTGTGGGCGCAGTGACGATTCGGCCACCGTCAGCGTTGGTTTCGTTGACGGCAATGGCATAAACGGAGAGGTAATCCATGGTTGGGAATGTCGTTCGGCGCGATGGAGCGGGAGCGATAGGATGGGTCAAAGAACCGTGTATCCGTGGAGGTCCACGCTTTCGGAGAGCTCCAGCCACAAACTTGTCTGGTGGCGAAGCGCTCAGAATACCCGACGGTGAAGACAGAGCGCCAGGTTGTGGAGAAGCACCATCCTCGCCAATATTGGGGTCAGGTGCTGAAAACTTGTGCTGAAGCTGAGCAGCAGATGTATCTGCAGTAGATGAAGGGTACAGTCCTCGAGTCAAGCGACGATAAAGCGCGGGCGCTCGTCGATGCAGCTTCAAAGAGCCAGGGAGCTTTGTTCCAGGGGCCGCCTGTACACTTTCCAGAATACTGGCATCCATGACGCCCCAAATCTTGAAGATCTTGCGATAAATGTCCTCATCCGTGTAACCCAGACTCTTCTCGTTCTCGTAGACCAGCTGAGCAATGGTGAGGTTGTGCTTGCGGCATAGAGAAAGAAGACTAGCGGCATCTCGGAATGCATACCGCGGATGCGGCGATGAGCTGGTGCTCTTGGTCTCTGACTTGACGTCGGTAGAGAGTCCGGTTGGTTCAGTTGATTCTCCGAGGAGAGCTGTTGGTCCTGAATTGGCTTCGTCTAGAGCCTTGACCTCGGAACCTGTCCTGCGATCTCCTGCGGCATCGGAGCGCCGAATCTCCTTGTAGTACAAATTTTCGGCCAAATCAGCCGGATGGGCCGCCGACTCCAACTCAGGGTCGTCGAGCTGCGCGGGGTCATTTGGAGAAAGAGTTTGTTGGGGTGCTATGCTGAGAGCACCGTTGACGACGAAGCCACCTCCGACGCTGAACATATCGTTGGTTGCGAGGACGTAGCCCTCTTTGTCAAAGACTGTGAAACGCATGCCGTTGCTGTGCTGGGGCAGCTTGCGTCCCCACTCCCAGATGAACTCCTTTTCGTAGTCGAAATCAATTTCCTTGCCCTTTGATCCATCAGCTGCAAGGCCGCGGCCGAGAAAGATCTTCTTGGTAGTTTTGATGTCATTAAAGCGGGTGGGCACGTATGCGGTATCAACGGTTTCCACGTCATTGCCTTCAAGACCCAGCAGCAGAGCTGAAGGTGTCATGTGGCCCTCGCCAGTGAGCGCAAGACTTCCATAAATGGCAACACGGATCTTGTTGACTTTGGGGAGTAAATTGGCCTCGATAAGATCGTTGACAAAAATGTTGCCAGCTCGCATGGGCCCAACGGTGTGAGATGAGGAAGGGCCAATGCCGATGGAGAACAGATCAAATGTGGAAATGACAGCATGCTCGTGATCAGCTTCACTGTATGAGCTTGATTCATCCTCCATCTCATCTTGTGTTCGTCGGGGCCGTGTTGTGCTGAAAGGTCGAGCTCTCAGCTTGGTTGCAGAAACAGGCGCTGACCTCGCAACTGCATTGTGGTTCGGCCACCTCGCAATGGTTGCTAGGGATCGAGTCGATAAGCATTGCTTTGACGCCCGAAGCAGCGAAAGCTGCTTGAACCCAGCGCGACTCATTGAGGGTGCTGTAAATTGTGAGAGTTCGTCTTTATGTGTTGAACTGCGGTGTGTTGAAATGTTATAGATAGAGGTTGCTATCGTTATCATATGAGCCAAGACCCAAGTGGACGAACCACGTATTGCCAACAAGGTGTCCCCTATTGGCCATATCTCTTATCTAGGAGCGGAACATCCTTTTCCCAGCCAATCATGTTCCTGATTCAACAGCCCCGGACTCAGCGCCGTTGGTGGGTCGGACGGCGATCCGGCAACCGGTCACGTGTCGGATCAACTCACCAATCAATCTCTTCAATCTTTTCCTCCCCAGACCGAAGTCTTCCGGTATACTATCCCGAATCTAACACGCCTTCCAAAAACATCCAAGGTATAATTATCTAGTTGCATCAAACGACCATTATCATTACGTTTTTCTTCGGCAGTTGGCGTTGTTGACGTTTTAATTGGTAATTGGCGGGTTGTACAGTCACGGACTCTTTAGTCAGAGCCAAAATGTAGGGTACCTACCCTGTTCCCAAGCACAGATATAGAGAAAATTAATATTAAGTTGGCACAGTAATTTTCAATGACATGGAATTACTTCTTGTATCACTGAGGTGTTATATATATCTCTACTCCAACGATTGACAGTTGATTTCACGTGAAACCTTTCAAAATGAGTAACTCGTTATGTTGGGGCTCTCCCGGCATCGCTATGAGTTGTGCAAACCTATCAAAAGTGCTATGATATTATTGTACCCTCAGAAGCTTGTTACAATAGATTATAATTACACGGAGGGGTGCTTTTGACTCTCATTTGATGATACACAATATGCCAAAGGTCCAAACTAGTCCGTATCCTCAACCTGGGATATTCATAGTTCGTCGGGCTGCATTATTCCTTGTCTGCATATGCACACTTATGTATCTGTGGCTGACTCCTCAAACTTTATAAATTAAATGCAATATATGCAAATACTATGTATATTTCAATCGGTCACTGATGTAGTGATTCTGACACATTAAAGTCATGGCTCTGTCGTAGCTCAACATGGGATAGCACTAAAAAGATTTCGATGGATAAACATGTCCAATAAATAACGCTATGACCATATCAACAAAAACCAACATCTACTCTGTTGCGAGGGTCATGTTATATTCCAACTCCCACTCCGCTTGGGGATCTCCCTTTCGTGGCACAAAAGTCACTGTTAGGTTATCCTTAACGGCAAAGACACTGTCGTTGTCAAGATAACCAGAGTCTGAGTCGAAAATCTGAGTCACAACAGAGTTGTAGCCCTTTGCGATAACCTGTGATGTATCAGTATCATCATTCTTATCTTTGGATCACACATGAACTTACCATGAAGTGCAAGTGGGCGGGACGGAAGACGTGGCGGTCTAGCTTTTGAAGAAGCTTGCCTGCTGGGCCATCTTGGGGAACCTTGAAACATGTTTAGTCTACTGGCATTGAAAAAGCGCTTTGAGATATCGCTTACAGGATAAGGAGTAGGGCGCAGGCAGTAGAATGAGTAACGGCCTTGATCATCTGTAATGAACTTTCCACGTAGGTTGTGCTCAACCTGCTTATCATCTTGCTGCTCGTATAGACCTGAAAGATATCAGTACGGGTTGGGAAAATTTGTGACTTGGTTACATACCGTTGGTGGACGCTTGCCAAACATCGACAGAGGCGTTGGGGATGGGCTTTCCTGTTGTTGCCGATGTCACAGTACCATAAAGGTAAGCTACCTTGCCATCACTGGGGGTGTCAAAGGTAATGGTGGTGCCATTCTCACGAATGGGAGTGTCCTGGCGCCAGAAAGGTCCCAGAATAGCGGTTTCAGTTCCAGAGAAACCGTTCTTTACTGCTTGACGGTGTGTGATATCGTCAACGAGACTTCAAATGGTCAGCCAGTGTATCTTGAGATAGGAGAGTCCAGTGAAAATACCTTTCGAGACCAATGACGTCGCACATCAATTGTCCCTCATTTCTCTTATCGGTACTCATTTGACCAGCCCAGTTAATCATGTTGACTGCCGTCATCCACTCATCGCAAGTGAGTTGTGTTTCGCGAGCAAAGTCGTGCATATGCTGAATGAAGGAGGACATAAGCTCCCGAAGTCTTGGGTCAGTCTTGGGGCCGAAAGAGTCAATGACCTGCTTTGTGAAGGCTTGACCGAGACCCTCCTCAGGAGCACCGCTGGCATTTCCGCCGGTTGCCTCTGCTGATGGTGACATGTTTGCTGTGTTGTAGTGTATGATAGATCAATGTGTTGTGTAGTGCAGTAGGAGGTTGTATGTCTATGAAAGCAAGAGATGTGTGGATGGTTTCGATGAAAAAAGGACTTTCCTAGTCGAGGCTTTAATAAAGGGCTTCTCAGGAGTTGGATTTGATACAGAGATGGTGTCAAGCGGATGACTTGACCCCGCAATTCGTAGTCAGCTTACGGATCCTGTGGAATGGTTCGATTCGGATATAGTCAGAACAAGGTGCGGCTAAGGGACCCCTCGGCTGACCATCATGAGCAGTTGCAGTGAGTTTGCGGGGTTCACTTGTTGACCAACCAGAGACATGATGATTGCATTTACGAGGCTCGATAGAAGGCGAGGCGGCCGATCATAGTGTCATGTCCGTTCGGATGTCGGGACATTCCGATCGGATGTATGCAGTGAAGGACGAGAAACGGACAGACCCTGATGCCGATGCCGGGAAGAACAGAGCCTTTAGTGGATGCTACTGCCGGGGCCACTAGGTTTTTAGCGCTGTAGCTTCAAATCACCGTTGTCAAGTCCGGACATTTCTCGAACCATGGTCCCGGAACCGGGCTATTATCACACGGTAATACTTCTGTGGGAAACGGAATCGATTGGTCTAATATATGTCATATGTGTATTGACTTATTTAAAGTTAATGCTAGATAGATGCTTAATTGCCGAAACCTACTTGGATAGCTTGTGGTCCGGCTCATGACCAAAATCCCATGTTGGCTCATCCGCGCCATTTGGACGACTTGCTCTTCTAAACCCAACATCAATACCCTCAATTTCCACCACCGGTGGTACAGCCTCTACATCAGCCTTGTAGGCATTAGAGTACCACTTCTCGACATACTTGTCGCTTGAAAAGAGTTCCGGATATGTGTTCCTCATCTTCAACAGCGCCGTTCCTGAGATTTGATCAACGCTGTGCGCATGCCGCAACGCGAGGAAGTCGGGGCCGATTTCCTTCCTCAATTTTTCCTTAATCTCCTCAGGATACTGTCCTACCTTGAAAAGCAAGAGATCGTAGTGTAGAAGTGATGCTTTTCCGTGCCACGATCCACCCTTGGTTGCTCGGTGGTAGAGGCCTATCAATGCAGTGATGGCACCCATGCACCCTGTTCCATAGTCTGAAATAGGGAAAGGAGGAACCATGGGTTCCGACATACCCATGAAGCGACCTTGTTCCCAGGCAATGCCAGTGACCTTCAATACATTAGCTTTCATCTGCCAAAACTCTTCATTGCAGAAGACTTACACAATCAGCAATTTGCTGCCAGCCAGGGCGTCCAGCCCACTCGCCCTGGTAACCAAAGCAGTTCTCATTCACATAGACAAAGCCCTTGCCGCGCTCTTTAGCGAGTTTGGTCAATGCAGTTGCTCCATAACCAAGCTTCTCCAAAGCGCCAGGACGATAACCATCAACCACGACATCTGCTTCAGCAAGGAGAATCTCAAACTTGGCTCTTCCTTCAGCTGACTTGAGATCGAGTTCTGCGGCGTGCTTGCCCATGTTGCCATCCACCTGGAAGAAGGGTACGTCGCTAAGGTTGGGGCTTGTGATCTTGAGGACATCAGCGCCATACTCGCCGAGGATACGCGTTATGATAGGCCCAGCAATGATACGACAGAGTTCAAGAACTTTGATACCTGACAAGATCCTTTTAGGCTGCTCTGGGGTTTGGTTCAAAGGACACTTAGGTGTCTCAGATTCCAGGTTTTCAACCGACCATGGTGGAAGAGCCATATTCGTTTTGCCCTAATCGATAAATTAGCTTCTTTATTTTTAAGCGTCAGCATTGGAACATCACTTACATGTTCTGTTTTAACAAAGTCCTCGTGCTTCAAAGCAGGCACTCCAGCCTGACGATTAGCAGCATTCATGGTCTCGAGCTCTTCAATGCTGAACTTTCGAACAGCAGGCTCAATAGTATCCACTATGCTTTCGTGAGTCTGCAAGTCTGGCCTATAAGGCTCTAGACCTATCATCTTCAAGGTCGTTGAGGCCTCTAGTGATCCATGGATGTGGTAGTACTCTCCGGGGTTCTTAGTCTCATAGAGGTTTGCCGACATGCGTCGATATTGGTTGGACTGTGCTTGCAGCAAGTCGGTGTCTAGTCACTGTGAGTTCATGTTGTTCTTTTTCACCAAGAGTTTAGATACTGACCTTTGAGCAGGGCTTTAACACCAGGATCGAGCTTTCCGAGACCACCGACTTTGGCCATGTAGGCTTGACAAAGGAAAGCCGTGGTCTTCTCCAAGTTGATGTTCATTTTCCTGGTCTGAGGCTCGCCAGCTGCTGAACCTGCAAGCAGGCAAGCCACGGCACCCTCGACTGCCTTTAAAGCCGCAGTTGTCTCCGTCTCTTTGAAGGGAATAGGAAAGTATGGCGCATCCCGGCTTGAGGTAAACTCAATGCTATCCCTAAGCTCCTTCACACCAGCTGGTAAAGCTGTCTCATCGAATTGATCGCATAGATAGTTAAAGATTCGCTTACTCTCCTCCACGGAGGAGTAGCCGCTATGACTGATGCTGCCCATGTTGGAGCGTTTCAGCGGTGATTGGCTAAACTGAGTATCGGGTTTAGATGAACTTGTGACGTGCTTGCTGAGAGACGTTTTCGTATGAGGACAACCGTTTCAATTTCCAACGATAAATTCCTGAAAGATTTGGTCACTGCAATATTGTAGTATTTCGAGCTTGAGTTTGGAATGTAAGAGGAATATTGTCTTGTCATGTCATAGATGACTTTTTGTCTCATAGTCCCCATAATTTTACAAAGTCAAATTCATTCAGTGGTTAAGCTCGGCTGACCCCATTGCCGAGGATCTGTCACCCGACTTCCGACAGTAAAACTGAACTTTACAGTGGCCAACGCTAGAACCATTGAGGCATTTCAGTAGCTACTTGCTATCCAAACTCAGCATAATATATCGTGAGCCAGAACTAAGCGTTGGGATCATCTTACTGCCTCTTCGGCCTTTTATGTAACCAACTTCGAGAAACTATGCCTTTCCTTGATGTGAGAGGCAAGAAGCTGTTCTACGCTCGCGTAGACGCTGAGACAGAGCCCAAGGCCTCTGGCCCAGTACTGGTTTTCATCCATGGCCTGGGATCATCTCATTCGTTTTACATACCTGTGATGCACGGTCTTGCAGCCGCTGGATATAGCTCAGTTGCCTTGGATGTCTATGGTAAGTTGAATCACACGTTTGCCATAATACGATGCTGAACAACTTTTAGGAAGTGGCCAATCCGAGTTATCACCCGGAGTCGAAGCTCCCACATTCGAAACTATTGCTAGTGATGTCGAAGAGCTACTGAAAGGGCTCAACATTCCCTCTGAAAATGCTGTTGCTGCTGGGCACTCGATGGGTGGTATCATTGTGCCAATCCTAGCCTCCAAGTGTCGTCTACGCGGAGCTGTCCTTATTGGACCTGTGTTACCCAAGCCTGCAATGGCAGATATCTTCAATGCTCGTATTGAGACAGTCAAGAAAGGTCAGTCAATTCAATTGCCGACAAGTCAAAAATAGTTTGCTAAAATGGCGTTTGATAGAGGGCATGGAGCCAATGGCCAAAACTATCCCTTTCGCTGCCACGGGTTCAAAAGCGACCCTGACTCAAAAAGCGTTTATCAGGACTCTCTTACTATCTCAGAAACCAGATGGTTACAATGCGTTGTGCCAGGCCATTGCAAAGGCGGAGCTGCCTGAGTATTCCAGCCTCGACTGTCCAGTGATGGTCCTAGCTGGCGAGGAGGATAAAACAAGTCCTGTGCCTGATGCGCATAAAATTATGAACGAGTAAGTTAATCTTCTAATTTCTCACCCGGATTTTTTGTATCAGAGATTGACATTTGTGGTAGATGGGGATGTGATGGCTCGGCAAAGAGTATCCATGTTTTGCCTGGAGTAGGACATTGGCACTGCATAGAGGCACCTGAGGAAGTAGGGGTCAAGATTGAGGAGTTTATCTCCAATTTGTCTTAGTTGCAAGATAAAAATCTATCAAAATGTTATCTAACGTTCATGCCTGATGGCTTGTCGTATTTCTCTCCGAGTTGCAACCAGAATTGTATAATATTCACTTCCAATGTATCCAGAGACCTTACAACCGGTGCTATACACGGACCGTCTGTTCTGTACTCACCGCCCGCCCCCAGTAGGTGACATTCCATCGGCTACCAGCGTCCCACCCTTCGGAATGACAACCCTTGGCCAATTTACGTCAGCGGAAACAGCACCTAAAGTTACCCCATCTTCCCCGTTCACGAACCAATAAAGACTGGACCATATCCGATAGCTGGCGGCCCGCGGCCTCAATCAATCAGTCCGTCTTCACACGATCAATTCCAATGCCTACCAGGAGGGTCCGAGACTGCGAGAGAAGACGTTGCGCCGAAGCTTGCGAGAGCTGTAAACGTCGCAAGCAAAGATGCGACGGTCGACGCCCCTGTGCTCGCTGCATCAAGCGAGGTCTCAGTCATGAATGTCGGGAGTCCGCTTCAGTGTCGGGTCTTGGTGCTCGTCGCATCGTTGCTTCATCACTGCCGAGCCCAGACCCTGAAAGATTGAGTAACATCACGGAACAACATACACCAGCTGGTAGTATCACCGTTGGGTCCAGATCAGGATTGACGTCGGCGGAGGAGACCTATGTTGACGATCAGACCTCTTCGTCGCTGCAATTGCTGTCGGATACACAACCTGAACGGCTCCCTCGGATGTCACGTCTTGTGCAGGACACAAGAGGTGAATACATGTTCATTGGCGACTCAGCGACACTTTCCTTTCTACAAAATATCCGGAGAATCGTTCGTCGTAGCATAGGAGACTGTGCACTCGTCGACGATCCACTGAGACATGGAATCGTCGAATCATCGCCTGAAACACGGCGAGGATGGATTCTATCCAGCGCTCAGAATCCTCCTCCACAACAAACAGAACAGGAAGTTGATTACCTTGTGAAGTGGTACATGCAATCGACCAATTGCATGCTGCTACTATTCGACCAAAAGCAACTCCACCATGACATTCACAAGTGGATAGATGATGGCCAAAACATTTCCGATTCAGCGAGCTCTGTATATTTTCTTGTGTTCGCCATTGGTGCGCAAACTGGGCCAGAAGACAAGGACGACCAGGCTGAAACCTTCTTTAACTACGCTCGATACTTGACAGTCGAGACATTGATAGAAGAGCCAGGAATTGTCACTATCCAAGCGTTGGTCCTCATCGCCATGTATCTCTTGGGTGCATCTCGCCGAAACGCAGCGTTCATGTACCTCGGCATGGGTGTACGAGCTGCGTATGCAATCGGGTTGCATCGTCATGATATTTCTTCCCTATTTTCCCCAACCGAAGCACGTACGCGAGAGCAGCTTTGGAAAGGCATCCGTATTCTTGACTTGTTCATGAGTGCATCACTCGGCCGACCTCCTTCGACGTCTGAGTTGCGCGACACAACGAACCCACAAAACTACTCCGCTTGTAACGACCTGTCAATGATCTTCGAATCCATTCTCACAGATGTCTACGCCAAAAGAATGATCACTCCGGAAATACTGGAGCGTATCAGTAAGCAGCTCCGAAGATGGACCTCGCAGTGCGGCGAAGGTTTGGCTGTTGATGGGATTGAGCAGGAGGAATTGATCAAGGATGAGAGTGGCGAGGAACAGCCAAACATCGGACTCATGCACCTCAAGTTGACGGGACATTGGAGCATCATGCTACTGTCGCTTCCCTTTCTACACAAGGCAGTTTCTCAACATGTTGAAGAAGCAGAGCAGTCGTCCAACGCATCTACTAAGCGTTCCTCATCATCGAACGAGGTACTCGTCCACTCCTGTCTTGAATCAGCCGTACGCACAGTCGACCTCCTACAACCCCTTCTCAAAGTAAGGACCATTCCAAAGCGGTTACCAATAGTTGGAAACTCAGCATTCGTGTCTGGGTTAGTACTCGGAGCAGCCATATTTGGCGATTTTGACAACTCTTTCCCGCTTGAGAAGAGTCTTCACGCCGCAAGAAGTGTTCTTGAGCATCTAGCCCGCTACGATGCTGTAGCCAAACGCCATCTCATGATCCTAGATCATCTCCAAGGAGCATGCGAGATTTACATGGACAACAGGGCCAGGTTACGGATGGAGCGACAAGGCCATTTAGTCAACGGTCTCTTTGGCAGTATCCACACTATAGGGAAATCACCATTGCGTGAGTCTCATCAGCCAGAGATGAATTTCCGAATAGCGCCATCTGAGGGACTACAAACACAGCCTCAGACACCCGGGCCTGGTCAAGTACCAAACCAAGAAGTGTCGAGTGAACAACAAGACTTTACCATAGAAGGAGGAGAGCAGTCGGGGATTGACGTTGGAGACGTGACCGATGCTTTTCTGGGGATCTCGCCAAATATGCTTTGGTTTGACTCTTTTGATACGACAATGTCGTTGTTTCCGATTGTCGATACACAAACAATGGGTGACGATTTAACGTGAACCACGATGGTGATAGCTCATCATGAAGGGAATTTTAATGTGGATCTTTGGTGTGATTAGGTCCTGGAACTTTTGTGGTGTAAAATCCTTTCGGACATCCGAAGGGCGCGACAGCTACAACTAGCTGATAAATACAGAGTATATACCTAGTCATTAATATGTTCTAATACAGGCTAAACCAACACCATATCAGTCAATTTCTCGGGTCGACTGTATTTGATACTCCCTCCATTTGTCACATAACGTTAATCGAACTGTTGGTGGAGATATAAAACCCACCCCGTCAACCCCTCTCGTTTTTACATCATCATCCCAACACACCACACGCTCTCTGAAGTCTCGAGTGATATCGCATCTCTAAAATACCATTTATCCTCATTATCTCGCATAAAAAATAATACACAGCATGCCGTCACCTATCCGAGCAAAGCACTTGGTGCCAGGCGACAAGATTGCATTTATATCACCATCAGAACGGATCAACAGCACCCTCCCAGCTGTGATAGACCGAGCCTCTGGCGTCCTCTCAAACAAAGGATTTCAAGTTCAGACATTCTTCAACGAAGACAAAGGAATTCAATCATGCATCGAGAACCGACTGTCTGAAATCCGCGCAGCTTTCTCAGACCCTAGCATCTCTGCCGTTATCACCACCATTGGAGGCACAACTTTCACAGAGCTTCTTCCTGCCTTGATCGCCGACAAGGAACTGCATGCCATCATCCGTGCCAACCCCAAAGTCGTGGTTGGATACTCGGACATCACAGGCTTGCATTGGTTCTTGTACGCCATGACAGGTCTGCGCACATTCTATGGCCCCGGTGCTGTTCCTGAGATTGGCGAACCAAACGATATCAACGATAAGAATACTCCACTCTCGTTTTGTGTGGATAACCTGCTGCGCGCGATTGCATCTCCCGAGCCGCTGGGTCAGCTTCCACGATCACTGTACTACGCACCAAGGGGAGCACCTTTCTTCCAAGATGCGACATCAACAGAACCTCCAGCGGTCGTCAAGACAAGTGAATGGCAGTGGTTGAGATCTGGAAAAGCTCAGGGCAGGTTGTTTGGAGGATGCCTCACTGTTGTCGCACGCTTAGGTGGTATCCCAGCCATCGTCCCCGACTGGCGAGGACGAATTGTTTTTCTTGAGACGGCCACAAACGAAGACGGCTCAGGTGGAAATCCTCCTCACAGAGTCCAGGCAGCATTTGCAGACTTGATTGCCCAAGGCGTGTTTGAAGAAGCGGCGGGTTTGGTTGTAGGAAGACCATACGGTTATGACTCGGATGAGGACAGGGAGACTTATGCTGGTATTATCAAGGGGCTTTTGTGCGAGGGACGACTTGCGTTTAAGAAGTTCCCCATTCTCTTCAACGTAGACATTGGGCATACTGTACCGATGTTGACGCTGCCTTATGATGCCTTGGCTGAGCTTGATTCTGAGACTGGAACTTTTACTGTACTGGAGTCGGGAGTGGAGTAAGGAGGAAATACTATTCTTTATAAAGTTGATCATAAATTCGTTACCATAAATGATACACATCATAATATCCTACATGCTTCATATATCCATTGCCCCAAGATGTTGAGGTATATACAAGGTCAACATGAAAGGTCGTAGCTGCTTGCCGATTTCATCTTCCCAAGCTGAAAGGCCAGTAATGTATCTCCACCACTGGTCATATGCTGTATGTTTCTTCCATACCGACGCGTCGTGGTTGAGAAATAGACTCGATCCCTGTGTTTCTTCTGTTGAGCTTCGTCTCGGCTCCTTATCACCCAGCTAACCATATCTCATCGTGGGCTCTCGTCACGACACTAAGCTACAGTCCCAGAAGAAAAGTGACTTCCTAGACCAGAGGAGGTTTCCTTTCCCAAGTAGGTATGTGAGATACTAGCGAGACCATGATGTCAGCTCGTAGCGATACGTGACTCGGTCGTTGGTGGTCTTTTTATGATATCGCGTCTGAATGTGACGCGGAATGATAGGATGAAACAAGATGGATGGTCGTTGTCGCGACATGCGCATTCCATCCATGCTTTGTTTTCGTTGCCATGGTGAGGCGTCTCCCTTTACATTTTTTAGAGTAGCGGCCACGTTGCTGGATTGAAGTGTGCCTGAAGGGAGGGTTTGAGGGTCAAAGGCTACTATTCTGCCTTTGCTGGGCAACTCTAATATTTGCCAGATCGCATAATAGCCACGCCAGTAACGATAGTCAAAGTGAAGAAGAAGCAGACAATTACGATCAATATGGAAGCATATCGATCCCATTCATCGCCATCGTACTTTCGAAGATCTTTGGTCCAGTCAGGCATGTCAAAGGTCTTTGCCTGCACCAGATAGGTCGAGACGAATATTAGAAAGACGATGAGTGCGAAAACAAACAACCAAATGTTGTAGAGGTTTCTCCCCACAGGCGAGGTGCGAAACCGTCGCATCAGCTTAGATGAGACCAACATGATTATTGAGGCGTAAACGATAAACTGTTTTGGAAAGTCGAGAGGCAAGGCTAAACAAAATATGGTTATGATGCATGGTAAAATGGCAATGGTAAAAATGGCGAAATGAGTCACCGAATTAACGGTGAAGGTAGGTGTCGATATTTCAATGGCCGGCTCCGACGGATGGCACGTAGGGCTCGGGGAATATTAAAGTGCCGTCTATCACAGTCTGGGAGATCATTTGACGTGACGTGGTGGCCTGATATAAGCGCTAGATCTGCGGGGGTGCTAAGACACGACCAATGTCGAGGATTCTTGGCCTTGGTTTCCCCAGGGAATTGTCGTCACCCTTTACTTGACAAAGGCTGGGATGGCTTGTGAAACATGGATCAGGTACTCAGCCAGGCTGCATCCTTCAGCCTTTGCCAATCAACATCTCGCACTCCTCCGAAGCTCCCGAAACATCCACCACCATTGTACGCCTTGACTTGGAAGGATGGTGGTAGAAAGAAAGAAAGTAAAGCACAGACAACCGTGTCCGCGGGTCCCCAACTCCGTGGATCCGACATGGATTGTGTCTGGGGAGATGTTTCAACGCAGATCTAGGTATCAGAAGCCTAGCTTCATCGCCGGGACAAAGCCAGAGAGATAAACGAAACAAAGGAATCACTTGAACCAAACAAGGTCAACGGGGACGCCGTGACTTTTGACCGTTTCAATGAAAAGGTGGCGTGATATAAGACAAAGACGTGACAGTAGTTTAACCAGCACCAATTAATTATTGGCAATGAGGTGGTGGTTGGTGGTGTGACGTCAGGGATGGGAGTTTCCTACTTGTATCGCTTTCATCAAGTCCCAATGCTGCAAGGGACTATAGAGTCTAATTGTAATTGATCCATTACATAAGCTCAAGCGAAAGCAGCTTGGCGCAGTGGAAGCGCGGTATGTTTCTTCGTTCACATGAATTCAAATTCGTACTAACTCTCCTCAGCCGGGCTCATAACCCGGAGGTCACTGGATCGAAACCAGTAGCTGCTATTGAAGCATCTCTTTTTTTTTGGCATTTTTTGTCAATATCATCAACACAATTCCTTTTCTTTTTCGCGCTGTCATGGTCTGACAGAGCTAACTATATTTAATGAGCAATGCGCGTGATAGCTGGCGGTTACTCTTTTCAGCAATCTGCGGCGTATTCTCTAAACTATCCTACTGGATGTTATACCATTGTGGTCCACATATGAAGCATTCAGATATGATCTTTACGTGATAGGTCCTCAATTTTCCCCACGATAGTATTCGGAAGAATTACATCCACACTACCACCATGTAACAAGCGCAAAAACTAATTGGGAAATTGTTCCAGTGCATCAATTGTGCCTCATCACACTCCAACTCCGATGTCAACTTTACGATATTCACAAGGACCACGTCCATTATATTCCATCTTCCATGCAATTTGATCTCTAGTGGCGCTCTCTCTCTTTAGCAGCTCCTACATAAATGATGAGAAGCATACCACTAGACAGGAAATAGCTTTTTCGCTCGGACATATACTGGCCCTTTACTTAACAACACGAGACAGTATAATGTCATCGCAGGTATACTAACCGTGTCTACTAGGTGAACGAGACCATGTTATCTAAGATGGAACCGATAAATTTCCCATATATTTACTGTAGCACCCGGATTGCCCGGCTGATGTTTCTAAAATCAGCGGATGGCTATCCTATGACTTTGAACTTGAGATCCTTTTACAGCAATAGGTACTTCTTCAGTAGCCTATAGCTACACACTTCCCCATCAGTTTTATCACTGAACTGGCTTCTGGCAGGGTTATTGGACCCTAGGTGCATGCAATAGCTGAACGTTTGGGAGAGATAATTGGGTTTGATAAGTCAGTGAACAAAGACTCCTCTATAAACTAGCACCGCAGGCCATGATGCTCAAACCATCGCTTCGTGTATTCAACGAAACCCCGCTACTACAGAGTGCCTCGATTGCTAGGAAATCGTGAGATTCACAAATATTTCCATGGTTCCAGGATCTCTGTTTTGTATATTGACAACAATTGACCTAGCCAGTCGCTATGAAAATGACCATGCCGCAGCCACATTGTAAGTTAAATAAGGATGTTACGTGATCGTTCCTTCGTCAGGCACTCATAGCCAGCTTTTTTAGTCATGAAAAATATGCTTATTGGCCTTTCAATGCTGACAGACGTCACTCTGCAAGCCGCCTTAAGTCCGTAGCCTCTCAGCTTTCAGTTTCTAGGCCCTGGCCTTGGTAATCAATCTGCAAATAATACAAATAAACGTCATCCTGCACATTCTTGTTTGTCAACGCGACCGACGGAAATTCCGCACCACCAAGAACCTTCAGAGGTCGAAGTAGAGGCTTGCCTGCTGATAGGAGAGTCTTTTGTAATTTGCAACCAACTCTGAAGATCGTTTCGCGGTACTATCTTCCTTGCGATATACGAAAATGCCGACCGATAGTTCATCAAAGATTGTTGGTGCAAGACGAAGAGCTTGTGTGAACTGCACGTCGGTGAAGTCGAAATGCCTTCCCCTCTCAGCTGACGAGTGTCAGCGTTGCAATCGTCTTGGCAAGCGATGCACTTATCTGAATGTTGTGGAGAAGCGAAAAAGCCCGTCAAGCGCCTCGTATGTCCTGTCAAAGCCTCAGAGATTGGTTGAAATGTTAACTTGTGTCGCCAGTCGTACCAGGCTGTTAGAACAGCGGCTGAACAGGGTTTTGACCATGCTTAGTGAAAGAGCCAAGGGGACGCCGTTGAGCGGATTCATTACACAGCTATCTACTGCCGATCTTGATCTTGAAATTGATATGCTAGGCGTGGACCGCATCTCTGGGTCATCACTGCCACGCAGCTTCGCTCCACAGCAAAGCTTGGATGTCATCGAGTATGGATTCATCACTCTCGACGAGGCACAGATACTGCTGGACAACTATCGTACTCGAGCTGTTCCACACTTTCCCTTTGTTCCAATCTCACCAGACACGACTGTTGCATCTCTCAAGTCAGCAAAGCCGTTCCTTTTCATGTGCATAATGGCAACCTTGAAAGTAGACAACTGCACCATTCAACGGCAAATTGGAGAAGAAGTCAGAATGCAAGCCCATCAAAGAGTCTTGATGCAGTCTGAAAGTAGCTTGGAACTTCTCCAGGGCCTTCTGGTTTATATCGCCTGGTATCAGTACTTCTTCAGCTATGAGAAGCAACAAATTGTTCAGCTTGCGCAACTTTGTGTATCACTAGTTCAGAACTTGGGACTTGACCAGAATCCGGACAACAAAAGACGCACAGTAGACCTCGGGCCGGATGAAACAGCGTCTGGCCGAAAGGCTGCTCGTTCTATGGACCAGCTGCGGGCTCTCCTTGGTACATATTGCACGGCCAGTTGGTAAGGCATCTTGATGGTTTAGAACCAAACGGAACAGTGCTAATTGTGTAGGGTTTCTACAAAGTTTAGAACACGTTGTGCAATACCTTACACTGGGTACATCAAGCAAAGCTGGGAGATACTTTCAGCAAGAAAAGAATATGCCAGTGATGATCTCATTGCCCACCTCGTCCGTATAAACGAACTGAGTCGACGCATATGCGACACATTTGGTTACGATGACTTGGAGAACACGGGTGTCAAGGGCGAGTTCATCAGCGCAATGGCTTTACAGACTTTGAGTAATGAATCAACGCTACTCAAAGCGTCTATACCGCCAGCTTTCCAAGAGAATTGTGAGTCAAAGTTCCTGCTCTGCGCTTATTCACTTTAAATGCTAACAATTCATAGTCTCGATCAAGATCGAGCTCCATCTACTCGATACGCTAATAAGCGAAGTCTCGTTGCATGATGACTTCTGGGACCATTCATCTATCGTTAGTTCGTTTGCAATCAGTAATCCGTCGCTGTCTGTGAGCACCAGAATGTCGATCATGTTCAACTTGCTGCGCAGTTGCAAATCTCTGAACGATACTGTGATGGATTATCCGGATGAAGAGTTGTGGTACATCACATTTTACACGACCGCCAAGATTTGTAGGACCCTTTCATGTCTGTCCAATGCTAGCAAGATCTGGCCCGAGATATTCAGGGATATCGGGATTGCTCTCAGCAACGCAAGCTTCTCATACCCCGGCACTTCCCTCTATGACGCAACTACCATAGAAAGAGCGGCAAATCTAGAGGGTGAAGCAAGGCGACTGCGGGCCAAGTTCAAGAATTTGTCACCCTTGGTACAGAATACGAGCGATGAGGCTGACATCATGCTCGGCTTCTCGGATATGATATGGGCCGTATTCGCCACCTATGACGAGGTACGAGGGAAGAATCATGGCCCACTAGACTTTTCTATTAGTTGTGATGTGCCGTGCTCTTCGTCGGATATGGGGAGCTCGGGAGGTTATCTGTCGAGCACAGGGTCTGGTAATACGCACACAGATGCAGTGTTAGACTTGGAAGGGATTGATGACTCGTCCTGGGAGGAGTTGTTGGCTGGTATTACTGCTACTACAGAACGCGAGGCGACATTACAAATTTGACTTCGAAGGCTAGAGTGGTGGCATGTAATCAGTACGAATTGAGTTGTTTACGATGTGCAACTGGCTTAAGCGAAATTGAGTGTGTGATTAAATGAGTCTTTGCGACCCTGTCAAAACGCTAATATGGTGAGAAGTATCTCGCTATGTCTATATCCAACATGGTCGTAAAGGTGTAACGATAAATATATACTAGAAACTATCCATCACAGCCAGAACTTAAGCCTTGGGGAGGATGTTAGAGTAATAGCAGGGGGTGGGCTTCTCAACCTTGACGGTCTTGACGGAGAAAGGAAGGCAGTTCTTGTTGCCGCCGGGGTTGCTGATGCCGTTGTAGACCCAGACAGACCAAGAGGTCTTCTCGAGGTTGTCACCCATGGGGCAGGCGACGAAGCTGGCACCGTCGCAGGTGAGCATGCCGTCCTTGTCGACCTTCCAGCCCTTGCGCGAGGCGTTCTTGGGGGCAGGCTGAGCACCAGTGGTGTAACCGAACTTGCCCTGGCCCATGCCAGAGAAGTCAACGTAGGCCTGCTGGCGGGGGTTGCCGACGGAGTAGAGCCAGAGCTCGTCACCAGAGAGCTGGAAAGTGGCCTCTTGGGGCTTGTCCTTGCTGTTGTAGCAAGAGGCCTTCTGGTCCTTGAGCTTCAGCTCGAAAGACTCCTTGGAAGCCTGGAGGTAGTTGAAGTGAACGGGGGAGGCAGAGCGGAGGGCAAGACCTTGGAATTCAAAGTTCTTGGGAGTGGTAGCCTTAGGGGCAGCGGAGGCAACGCCAGCGGCAACGAGAAGAGTCTTGAACTGCATGTTGATGGTTGGTGGTGGTGTTGGTGGTGGTGGTGTTGGTGATAGTTGTTTGTAGTAGTAGTGGAGTGTTTGATGAGGTTGATGAGTGAGATAAGAACTTGTTGAAGATGGTGAAGCTGATCTTTTATATGTAATTTCTTGTCGTGTTGATCCCCATCTTGCATCGTCATAACTGCCGATCGTTGCTGGCAGTTGCTCCATGGAATGGGGACGAATCCAGGATGTCGACTGGAGGAAATAAATACACCAGACTTGGCTGCACCATAATTGGTCTTGTTTATTCTTTCCCCCTTGCGCATCTCGCCCGCTTGGCGAAGGAATACGAGCTTTCCCCACAACCAACTGCCAGGGTCTCCCTTAATAAACGAGGATGCCCCATAACTGGTGGAATGATGCATAGCTGAGAGTCTCGAGACTTCAATCGGCCGTGCCGACGTACCCAGGCAAACCGTGCCCAGACCCCTATACCTGGCACTAAATATGGGTATGAAAACAGGTTCTGGCCACTAAATGAACAACAGCACAGCAGGGGCAAAATACGCAGCCTCCCGTCTCCATACTCATCCAATCTTCTCTAAATTTAGCAGCAACCTGCCTCTAGAACCTATGCACACTTCGAGTGCGCTGTCGATCGTTAACAAATAGGTCACCATAACCCAATTTTCGAGCCGAGGCTCCCAACAATTACTATTTTCCGTCTTTTGCGTATAATTCTTGCAGAACTACGGATACATGATGACGATAATACAGTAGTCCTTTTCATGGTCCAAGAGTATGTCTTAGAAGAGCAGCAACTATAGCAATATGACCCCCCCAGCGGTGCAGCATAGGCCAACAGCATTGATTGCATTGAGGCCACGACACTGTACAATCAAAGAAGATCTCAACAAAACTTTATACCTCCTGAATTATACGAAGTTATTAGTTTCAGCTTGACCATATACGAGGCTTGCCAAGATGCTGGCATCTTCACCGGTATTTCACCGGATTCTTATTGTTTGGGCTACCCGGGACTATTGCATTATTTTCTTGTATTTCCTTTTCATTCTACGTGAGTTAATATACAGTGTAAAGGGCTTCTCATTGTATGACGAAATTCAATGTATCGACTACCTAAAACTATCTGCAAAACAGAGCTATACCCGTTATGAAAGGCACGTTAATCGTAGACACAGACGCATCCAAGCGCATCGCGCAGGCGCTCCATAGTTAAGCTAGATGTGTGGTATTGAACAATCGATTGCCAGTATCAGTGCCTTTGGTGCGCTGTTGATCAACGTGATGCCTTTTCAAGTCCGGTGGGGATGAGGCATGGATAAACATTGCCTGAGGAAACACCGTGTTGACCCCGAAGGCCATGGCCTCTCCGCCACGCATCAGCACCACAATGGAAGTTTTCTCTTCGTTGTGCAGTCGATGGCCCGTCGCTTGGTGACCCTGCACGTGGGGAATGGTGTACTCTTGAAGACCAATCAGTTGGGTAACGAATTCGATGGCCAAGTACTGTCCGACCAACTCATGGGCTTTCCTCAAGGCGGGGCCAGAAATAGAAGCGTCGCGGGTTGGTGCCGTCAACAGTTGTGCTGCAGCCCTGTCGGTAGCGTGCAGTATCTGGACGGGGCGGCGGTGGCACATGACTGATTCAATGAACAGTCGATCATCCAGGCGAACTAAAGGCAGACGACTCTCGTCCAGACGCGGTGTTGATTGACTCGGGAGAAGAACCTGTCGTGCTCGGAAGCTTCCATCATCCATGGCCTTGGATAGGGCTTCGTCCATGCTCCGGCTCCTAGTCTGCTCGTCACCAACAACAACAATAGCTTGATCCGCACCCTCAAGCATCGGCAGATCCAAGGGGCTGTCCCCGAATGCCCAAACATAGAGACTGGCGTTTCGTAGTTGGGAGACGATGGCAGCTTTGGCCACTGCAGTAACAACGAATCCATCCTTAATTCGACCTCCGCCGATGACGTGGACCATCTCTGACAACTTGTACCTCTCCAGGACCTTTCTCCAAACGTAGCCAAGCCCACACGTGACAACTAGAGCACCAATGTGTCTCCGTTCCGCGGCAAGTCGCAGAAGGGAGGTGATTTGTGGGTGCATCACTATGCCCGCAGCCACAGTATCGCACACGGTCTCAAATTGTTCATCATCAGCTACCTCTTCGTACAGTAGGGTTGCCTGTTGAAATGCAGCCTCCGAATAGCCAAGGCGACTGCTAAAGAGCTCATGCAATGGAGATCCTGTTACCGAACTCGGTTGAGCTTGAGCAAGTGTTTCCCAGAACAAGACGCCCGTGTCTTCTGCTGCGAGAGTCTTGTCACCATCCAACACTAGAACCGTCTCAAGATCATCGTACTGGGGCAAAGTAAGGATTTCATCCAGCTTAGCTTGTACTCGAGTGATGTTGGATTCGACCGTGCTGGGCTGCTGGAAATGCAGGATTAGATCCATGATTCTTGGTTGCAGAGTATCGGCATTAACCATGCTATAGAACAAGATGTCATACTCACGACAGAGGTTCCGTAAAAGGGAAATGTCTGTCTCTTGCCATCTGCGCAGGTGATCTTGAGACACGACACTGCGATCTTTCTGTTCGTCATTCAAGCGGCGCTGCGAGATAAGACCGGCCGGCATGTTCAAATAAATGATGTGCGTGAACATTGCTAGGTCATTCGAAGTATACACCAGTTGGCCGGACGCATCCTGTTCTTTCCAGAACATGAGATGTCCAGTCACGATTGCAGTCCGTCCACTGTCATGACTTTCCTTGCTAATCGCGTCGATTGCATGGCCACGCAGGTTTGACTTGTCCTGTGCGTCCAGCTTGTGGAAAGCTTCCAGACCACCAGGAATGAGGGATGCAATCTTGTCTGACCCTTCGAACAAGATGAATTCGGCCGGGTTGAGTTTCTGTCGCAGATACTCCAGCAAGAATGACTTGCCCGAGCCGGAAATGCCATAAAGACCAATGACAGTTGGCTTAGGTGAAGCAGCCATTGTGAGGCTTATGATAGTTGGTGATGTATGCGCCTAGACGTTGTGCAAGAGAGAGCAGAAGAGGAGAGGAAGAGCATGTGTAGAGAAGATGGATGGAAACTAAAGATAGGAAAGAGAGAACATGTTGAGATTTGTCTTTTTATGTCTTTTTTTCTGCTATTGATATCAAGATCAGATCGATAATCTCGGCAAGACCATACATGAGTGAGTTCTACCATCGCGACAATCCCCCATGCAGGAGGCCCACCATTCTGAACGGTATGCAAGATACCGACTCATTCTGACCGGTATGCAGGATTCCGACAACCATCCTAACCACCATGCAGGCGCCTATTCTTCATGGGAACGTGTTCACATAGAGGCGTCCATAGCGCAACAAGTATAAACGAGAAACGGCATATCTTGACGGTAGGCCGCAGTCTGGTCATGGTAGCAGGGGCCATATCACCCGAAGCCGGCGGCAGATTCGTGTAAAGTGAATTGGGTCGATCCCATGACGACACGCAACCTCTTGCACCTTATGGTCTTTGCTGGGGTTGACAACTTCGCGTAATGAGGCCAGGTCGGGATGGTTGCAGAAGAAGGCGGCCGTTCGGTGGAACTGCCATCTAGATGTATATTTTGAAAGCAGATATACGTATACGACAAGATGCGCAACAGTAAAATCGGGGAGCTTTCGTAGAGTGAAACCGTCATGTTGCGCTCGGCTCATGATGTATAATACATCAGCTGTCTCGCTGAGCTTTTGGAGGGGAGTCGTTGCAAGGCGTCGTTCGCAGATTTCTTCTCGTAGTCTAGCTTTGTACCACGACTTTGGATGGCGAGGTAATCGCAATCTGCCATGCCATCGAAGCAAGGCTCTCTGGATGATGTGGTGCATCCTGGGCAGTCTTTTCATTTGGTGGTTGGTACAACTTGGAAGACAATATTGCCTTTTGTTTACCAGCACAGGCAGAAGCACCATGCCTGATATTAGCCTCAGGCTCTAAAGACTGCCTATCGATAAGGAACAGGCTGCAATCTGCTCAAGGCAATTGTTTTGACCTGGTTACACAGTGAGGCAGGCTGGGCACTGAAAGTCAAAGGCAGACAGGATGATGTGAACTTGTGGGTTTCGTGTTTCATTAAGTCCTATAGGCTATTGCATAGCTTACTAAGCCTGTCATAATTATAACTGTTTCTGTGACAAGACGTCAAGTTGCAGGGAGTGGCTGCTTGGGATCAGCACAACTCACTCCTCATTTGTAACCGGAAATTCCGACATCACTAAAGGTGCACATTGTTCGTCATCATCGCAAATTCCATGTTAGCAGAAAAGGAATATAAAATGTGTCTTTATCCAAGTGAAAGAAAGTAAGAATCAATTAACTTCCAATTCATTTTCTATAAAGCGAATCTCTAGTACATATCGATCAAAACCTCACGAACTACTTGTCATCATGCCTCCTCCTAAAGGAACCCCCAACCCTCTTGAAGGCCCAGGTCAGCATAAGTTCTTCTAATTACAGTCCCCTACGAGAACTAATTTATTGAAGGCGACTATGCTGTTACCTCAGTCGTCCATTCTGACACCTATCCTGCTATTGACCCAGCCAACTTCAACCTCAAGGGAAAAGCAATCCTTGTCACAGGAGCATCCCGGGGTTTCGGCCGAGCCATGTGCATATCGTTTGCCCGCGCCGGAGCCTCACGTTTTATCGTTGCATCGCGCTCAGATATGTCAACCACCGCAGAAGCCATCAGAGCTGCAGCAAAGGAGACAGGACACCCTGAGCCCGAAGTACTGACCATCAAGACCGACGTCAGTGTGCCAGAGAGTGTCGATGCTTTGGCAAAGGAGATTGATGAGAAATTCGGCTCCTTGGACATCGTCATCAACAATGCTGCATTCATGAACATATCATCCATTGCTGAGTCTGATCCTGCAGACTGGCTACAAACCCTTAGCGCCAATGTCTTTGGGCCATATCTCATTGCGCGAGCCCTTGCACCTCTCCTTCTCAAGTCTGATACAAAGACTATCATCAACGTTGCCAGTGTTGGCGCTCATCTTGTTTCGCACGGCCTTAGCGCGTACCAAGTCTCCAAGCTAGCCATTGTCAGACTCACTGAGTTCATCTCGCTGGAATACGGAGACAAGGGGATTGTCTCTTACTGTGTTCATCCAGGTAATGCTCCATCAGAAATGTCTGGTGGTATCGAAGGGATCCCCGAGCCAATGAGACCAGGTTTGCCATCCCCATTAACACGGTGGTTATCACTTACTTACTAATGGCAATAGCATTCGTCGATACTCCCGAGCTGACTGGAAATTCATTGGTGTTTTTGGCATCAGAGAGGCGACCTTGGTTGGCGGGGCGGTACATCAACCTGACTTGGGATCTTCCAGAACTCATGTTGAAGGAGAAGGAGATTGTCAAAGATGACAAACTCAAGGTCCGTCTTGCGTTTTAGTTGGTTGCACGGAGCATATGAACGCAACGTCTAGGTACTTATTTGACCATTTGTTACATGAACACCCAACCTAATTCGTGGTTTGTAAAGTGAGGACATTCACCACATGGCAGCCTTGTCACTGTTTAAGCATCATAATTCTTAATTTCACACTCACCAGATGCAATGAAAGCAGTTGTGTGAGATCACAATGGAACCCCAACAGGGAACTTCAGTGAAGGCATCGAAAACGTGTACTGACATCATGTAGACATGGTGGACTTCATAGCATAAAACGGTTGCAAGGGTATAAAAACTGATATTAATATTGCCTAATAGTACATTAAATTTCTTGGGTATACTCTATCTAATAATATAGTTGAATGACGTGTCGTGTATTCTATGGGATATCATAATGTGCAGAGATTCTTCATTAAACCTTTTATTCTTTCCTTACTCTTGCTTTCCTTCGCCAGATGCCTGGGCCTTGGATTGGTCCATGCACCTCTTCTTGACACCGAAGTAGGCTGTGACATGTCCGACAACCCACCAGGCGAAGAGAATAGGTAGGCCAATGTGCAGAGAGTTTCCGCATCCCGACCAAACCTGCATGAGAACGATCCATAGAGAGTGGGCAGGGAAGATGTATCCAATGCGATAGAACCCAGCAGTGAGCTCAAAGGGGAATACGACAGATGCGACGTTAACCATGAACCATGTCAAGAGGAAGAAAGGAGTGAGGGGCATCGGTACGAAACTGCCAATGACAGTCTCGAGAACCTGGAAGTTCACGTCCATGAAGAGCCAGAATGTCAACCAGGTCAGAGCCCACTCCGTACCGCTGACACCCCAGTCTTCGCGGAAAGCCCAGATATAGCCAGTGACGACAACTGCATATAGCATGGAGAAGATCTTGCCGTTGATGAAGCGCATAGCCCAGACGTCGCGGACTCGCATGTTCTTGTGGAGACCAAACTTTTCGTAGATACCATTCATGGCAAGGACGTAGAAGAACTGTCCGAGGATTGCCATGACGATGTTGATGGTGTTGTACAGGTTTCGAGAGCCTTGGTTGGTGGGTTGGATGACATCGGGGGTGCTGGTGATGGGGTTGAGATAGGCCTCCACAGCAGCTGGGTCGCTGGAGTTGACGTTGCGAAGAGCAGAGCGGCCTTGTTGGGTTTGGTAGTAACCTCCACGAGCTGCACCGACAAGGGCTTGGAAGTTGGGGATCAAGAAACCAGACGCGACAGTGGGGTATCTGGCAGCGTTGTAGATGTATGTGAGACTGTCTGCAGGGTTGTAGTCTTGAGCAGCAGAGCCACCCTCGTAGGCAGCGGCCAGACGGTCGGAAGCACCCTTGTTGATGTAAAGGGCACCCCAATAATCGGCCTTGCAAACACCCTTTCTCACATCTGAAGTTTCGGGATATTCGTTGGAGGAATGGAACTCGACCGTTGGGAAAGACTTGCCCTGGAGCATCTTGTAGGCGTTGGTGACGGACTCTCCGACAGGGCCACCATCGTAATCGACAACAAGGATCTTGAGAGCAGAGATTCGATCGTTCGTTCGAAAGGTTGAACCGAAAAGGTACGAAAGGTCGGCCAGGAACACAACGAGAATAGCGACCATGATACCGGTAAGGATCTTGATAACCAAGCCTCTCTTACCCCGCCATACTGGAGAAGTGATGCCATGTCTCTCGTTGTCGTCCATGGTAGGCTCGTCGTGTAACGTGGGAGCAGGGGATGACGATTGCTGGTTTTCTATATCGCTAGATGACATGGTCACTGCTGTTGGAGTAGGAAAAGCTAATTGGGAATAAGCTTGTCTTGAAATGCAGGGACTAGAAGCGTTCTTAAAGAAGAGATGGAACCACAAAAGGTAGATTGTTATCTAGCGATGAGTTAAATTAATTTCGCCGAGATTTTAGGTAGCGTGCGTCAGTATATATAAAAGACCCTATCATGGTGTGATTTCCAAGCATCGTAGCGGCTCTGCTGACACGATCCTGGACATATTTGTTTGTTGTCGGTCAAGTGCAGGAGTCCGAAGAGCGAGCTAAGAACGAAAAGTCCAGAGCGAATAATAAAAACCCACAATGAAACGATTACTGAGACGTCTAGGGGGGGTTCAGAGGATTCGCGACACGACGTAAATGCTTAAAGGCCGAGATGGCGCTAATTCCGGGTAGATAAAGAGAAAACTCTGATGATTCCCCCTTTGTTATTAGAGTGACTGATCAGTGTCACGGAAGAAACAGGGAGCGGACATTCGACGAACTTCCGCTGACTAAACCATGTCTTTGAGCTTGTCGAATAGAATCGAGCGGTCTGTTGAAAAGACCGCTAAAACAAAGCGTGGTCGGATCAGATAAGGGTCTCAGACCGATCCTACCGGTGCTCGGACAACTCGTTCGCCGAGATGGACACTTTGTCCGTGCTCATGCTTACTCTGACATGATTACATCAGATCGTCGACGTCAATGAAGCACATCTTGCAGTCATCATTCTTATTGAGGAAACATGTTGGTCATTCTCGCATCGCCCTTTCGGTCATATTCTGTTTCGTATGCAATGCCTACAGGATTTATCGTTACACAACTCGTAACGGTGGAAACGAATGCGCAGACTCGTGTTTGTGTCACGTCTATGATGGCGACTCGGGCCTCAATGTGGTGCTGTATGACACGAGCTACAATACCAACAATTAGCAACCAGCACACAAAACATTGACATGATTAATTGTCTCTATCCGTGACTTATTAATTACTTACACTCACAATCAAGTTTTTTCTAAATACTACAAGGCAAACACGACAATTATAAGGTGAAGTAGCACCACTTAATTCGACGGCAACATACCCTACAGACTCTCACTGTGTTTCGTGACACTCAATATCGGGACCCAGAAAATACAACAGGGGTGATACGCGTTTGAGACGATGTATTTTTGGAGTCTCTAGTTGAAACAAATTAAAATACCTGCTGCTAATTGAGTTTGAATACACTCTCTAACAGGGAAACAGCTGTCATTGCAAGGTTGGGCACTCATTTACCGGCGATAAGGGGGCTGAAAATATGTCACCGATCCTAGTAAGAAAACCCGTGTCACCCCTTACGCAAATTGATACAAGTACAGACTCCAACAAAGTGCTGCGGTGTGAAGGTGAGCACAGTTACATATCGATCATCGCATGGCTGACATTACCATCGCAATTCCGGGTGCAGGGTCGTTCAGAATGACATATGGCTATTGCGACAAGCTTGAACACTTGAACACAAGTAGGGTCGCACAAAACATGACATAAGTGGCTGTTGAGGCTTGGAGACATTGAATTCAGAACAAGGTGGCTCTCAAGGCTGAACTCGTCGATTACCAACATTGGCGATCCCTATCGCGAATCGATTGGCCAGCAATGATCACTCGTCCTGAGCTGAACCCAAAGAAGACAGTCATGTCTTGATTTTTGGAATTACTTTTGCATAGCGGCATGACTAGACAAGAACAGGGGTTTCAATAGCCCAATAAATCCACTAGGACACCCTCAGGGTATCAGAAAAATTGACCGCTGAGAGCATAAGAGACAGATAAATATCTTGAATCCGCAAGATCTACCGTCCCCATTTGCTCCGCAGAGTCGCCGCATTCCGGTCAAATCTTGCTACTGTCTCAAGTAGTAAGGGATACTCACTTGACAGGACGTTGGCATCTGAACGTCAACGGCTGTTTTAAGGCTGCTAGTGCAATTGCGACCAAAACATGGCAGGTAGCTATGAGCTATTCAGAAAAGTGTCAAACATTTCGAGGCTTCGCTGGAATTCGGAGCGACAAGATGAGTTAGATCAAGGATAAACTTGGAAGACCCATCATCTTGACTCTGTCAAGTGAGACACTGCTTGATGGGCATGAGATCAGCATAGTTTCTTCAATTTTCAACAGTATATAAAGAGCAGCCATGTTCCTACTTCATCCCATGCTGTACAGCTCAACAATCGCAGCCACCAACACCATCCATTCCTCACTTCTGATCAAATACTCGTTTTACAAACCACCACCATAATGAAGACCTCCATGATTATCGCTCTCCCCTTTCTTGTCCTTGCCTCCGCCGCTCCAGCAAAGCTTGATGAGCGACAGCCCGTTGAGGTTTCCAAGGTCGTTTCCAAGGTCGAATCCATCGTCAAATGTGACGCAAAGATAGTCAGGTCTATCCACGTCTGTTTCCCCGACATTGTCGCGGGCGACCCTGTTGGCCTGACAGAGATCGAAACATGGTGAGAAAGCCTCTGTAAATATTCTCAGCTCGAGTTTGTAACACTAACCGAATATTTACAGTATGGAGAAGCTCTCAAAGTCCAGTGGTCGGGCTGTTCGCTTGGAGTCTATCCCTTGTATCTATTAGATGTGGTATAAAGGTGTGATCTTGAAAAGTCAGCGTCTTTTTGAAATGTCATTTCTCACGAGGTTGCATTGAGACTCGTGGACAATATTCCCATAAAGCAAGTCAAGGTTATGTAGAAAACAAAACACGATTCTTACTGAATTCTCCAAAAAAAGAGTGTCACACTTGCTTCAAAATGATGTTATGTTGGGCGTTATTCATATTTATTGCAAATAGACATGCTTCTTGTTCCACAATGATACTAAGCTACAGCAACTTTCTTCACACCCTCTTCGGCAGCATATTCCAGCCCCTTTACAGTCTCGTCGACCTTTGAAAGGAATGGAGAGTGCGACGCGTCGATACGATAGTGCAGTGCATCCGGACCCAAGGTTGCTGCCATGTTGTCCTGTACAGCTATGGGTATCGCCTTGTCTTCAGTACAAGCGAAGTACATCGTCGCAATATCATGCCAAGGCTCATTCGTAACGACACCATCGAAGATGAGTGCAGACTGAGGCGTGAGTGTTTCCAAGGACGTTGTCAATGCTTGGCCGCTCACATCGTGGTAAAAGATCTCTGTGGGGTTGTCCACATGCACATACCCCCCCTGAAGGTGTCAGTGGATACATATCTAATTCAAAGGTTTTATTCGACTTACATCAGCCATCATCCACGGCAGGTACTCCCCACCGAGCATCTGCTTGATAGACGATCCGACAGGAGCTACAAACGCGCTCATGTACACATACATGATAACACCTCCAGGTAGCCCTTGTTCGCGACGTTGGCGGTATCCTAGACCCTTGACAGCGTTCGCTCCTACGAGTCCACCATATGAATGGACAACAAGAACGATTTGTTCACCCTCATCGGCCAATCGTTGAAGAACACTTCGAAGAGCTGCGGCATCTTCATCGAGGCCTTTGGTGGGAGGCTCGGCGCCGACTGAGGGATAATCAACAGTGTCAGTCTTCCAGCCACGGCTGTGGAGTTCTTCTCGGAGATCATCGTAGCAACTTGACAAGTGCCAAGCACCTGCTGCAAGAACGATTGTTGGTTTGGAGGGCATTTTGGTGTTTGGTACGTGGTTCAAGGGGAAGTCTTAGAGGGACAATTGGTATCACAACTTTGATTGAGCTTTTTTGCAAGGGGCCTCATGTAGCTATTTTATACCCAGAAAATTAGACTTCTCTACCTGGCTGGTCTCGTGTTCCGTGTTGGCCGTTACCTAACTGCGATACTACCATGTTGTGGGTATCTCTCCACTGCATCACCCGCAATTGCAATCACACGATTAACGATAGGGCACTAATACACTGATCCTTGACATATCCAGTATCCGAAACTCAAAAGGACGCATCTCGGGATCTTCTTGTGTGCCAGTCTGTCGGTGTCAAAAGGCGGTACAGGTGAAGGTGTGAAGATCGAGTCAGTAGATCTCGAGTCAATCACGTGGGGAAAACGTGGAGGTTTCCCCGCAAACATGGCTTTGCTAACAATTGGATCAAGTCCCGATTCCTCGGCGTCGGAAGACATACAGTGGAGGTCGGAAGCCGGGTTTGCCATTCCTTGGTCACTAGTCTAGTTCAGAAGCGGACTCGTCGGATGTGTTTACGAGCCCATCAGTCTATGACGGAAGGAATGGGGTCTCTATAAGTAGAAATACTGAGCGATATTATCAAAACAAACGCTTGACATACTTGTCTATATTACTGCTTTGGATCACGAAGAGACACAATGACTCAAACATCTAGCAAGCAAAAGGCCTTCGACATCGCCATCGTCGGTGGCGGTATCGCAGGTCTCACTCTCGCCATCGCGCTCCACCGTCGCAACATCCCCGTCACCCTGTTTGAGCGAGCTGAAAACTTTCACGAGATTGGCGCTGGAGTCTCATTCACTCCCAATGCCGTACAGGCCATGAAGGTCTGCCATCCAGGTGTCAGCGAAGCTTTCTACAAAGTCTGCACCTGGAACTCCTGGGAGTCTAAGAAAAAGACGTGGTTCGACTTTCTCGACGGCACCACCGAAGATGACAAGACTGCCTTCAGCATTAAGACTTCCTTGGGTCAGAATGGTGTCCACAGAGCTCATTTCCTCGACGAACTTATCCATCTGCTACCGTCAGAGAGAGTGCAATTTGGAAAACAGATTGAGCAGGCGGAAGAAGACTCCGATGGCAAGATTCGCATGACCTTTTCCGATGGGACAACAGCATATGCTGATGCACTTATTGGATGTGATGGCATTGGATCTCGTGTCCGCAAGATAATCGTGGGAGAGAACCACCCATCTGCGCGACCTCAATATTCTCACAAGTACGCTTATCGCGGTCTGATACCCATGGACAAGGCCATCGAGGCTGTTGGTGAGGAGAGAGCCCGAAATGCGTGCATGCATGTAAGTTGACGATGCTTTTTTTTCACTTTATACAGGATGCTAACAGAATTCAGATGGGTCCTGATGGTC
The DNA here is from genome assembly GCF_000303195.2 of Fusarium pseudograminearum CS3096. Taxonomy (NCBI): domain Eukaryota; kingdom Fungi; phylum Ascomycota; class Sordariomycetes; order Hypocreales; family Nectriaceae; genus Fusarium; species Fusarium pseudograminearum. The sequence goes on along the minus strand of NC_031952.1, from coordinate 5,730,611 downwards.
ATATACTCACATTCCAAGTCAACCATGGCGAGAAGTTAAACATCGTCGCCTTCCGGACAGACCCAAACGAGTGGGACAACCCTAGCAAGATGACAAAGACTGCTCACCGTCAAGATGCTCTTGATGATTTCAAGGGCTATAACAGCCTTGTGCGAAATCTCCTAGCACTGACGGACGAGACACTGAGCGTTGTATGTCGAGCCGAATAACCCCGAGATGACAAGTACGTACTGACAAGGTATACCAGTGGGCCATCTTCGACACTGGCGATAACCCCGTGCCGACATTCTATAAGGGTAGAATTGCGATCCTCGGCGACGCTGCCCATGCCACAAGTCCCCACCACGGCGCGGGAGCAGGGTTTTGCATAGAAGACAGTGCCGTCATGGCCGAGCTGTTGGCAGATGAAAGAGTGCAGAGCCGCTCAGACCTTGAGAGGGCGTTTGCAGCTTATGACGAGTCAAGACGGGAAAGGACGCAATGGCTCGTGCAGAGCAGCCGATTTGTTGGCGATGCTTACGAGTGGCGAGCCAAGGGTGTCGGCAAAGATATTCCTGGGATCGAGAGGGAGATCAACGAGAGAATTGGGGTCATTTCGAATGTTGAGATTGCCAAGTCTTGTGAGATGGCGAGAGAGTTGCTGGCTTAAGAGAGACTTGATACATATTCTGAAAGCGAAGCAATGTTTATACAAGCGGTAATGAACAGCATTGGCACGTTACAGTTATATCATGACTTTTATCAGTGTTCAATATCGATTCAATGTAATTCAGTGTGCAAAAATGTATTCTAGCCGGGTGTAAAATAATAGTCTGAGATGCCAGGCTGAATCACACCCCCGACTTCTGTATCTACAGCCATTGTTCTACTATATTCGAGATAGCATTAGCGCCTTTCTTGTATTTGGAAGACACCCATCAAAACAAGTTCTTACCTTTCATGCCGAGTGCTCGTGCTTCGTTGATGACGGCCTGTGGGATGTGTTCTTCCAAGCTCTCCATCTCTGGTTCCCAGTCAAGTGTTGCCTTGGCTCTGTTAGCTCCAGCGCGCGCATTAGTCCCCAGTAGCACTGATCCGCGAGGAATTAATTGATTCATCTCGTCTGCATTGACTTGGTCTACTTCGTTACTCGGAATGAGATTAAAGTCGTGTGCAGCTGTGGCAACTCGTCGCGATATGTCGCTGAATGACTGCCCACTTATTAGCTCAGTGCAAGTCGAGTACTAAATCACCTACCATTTCCCCTGCACCAGTAAAGAATATTCCATTCGCGCCCCAAATTTTGTCGTCTTGGTTACCTTCACTCGCCTTCTCAATCAGTCGTAGAAAGATGCGGCTCAGGTCTTGGATGTGAATGTTGCCCCATCGGCTTTCACCAGGGCCAACCTGCAACCCTCGCTGGCGCTTCAATGTAGCATTGGCAAGGTCTGGGATCTGCATGCTGCGCTGATTGCCTGGGCCACGGGCTTCGCCGTAAATAATGGGTGGAACGACGAGCGCGGTCTTTACAGGCGACCCCCTTTCATTCACCGACAGAATGTAGTTATCCACGGCGCGATTGGGATACTGCTTGATGAATGACTTGATGGAATTGATGCCGGTGAGGTCATTGTAGATGACATCACTGCCTGAACCAAAAACCCTCACCTTGTCAGCAAGTTCACCAGCCGCGAGTAGACTTGCGCCTGAGATCTGAATGTAGTATGGCGACTTGGAGCCTTTCGGTTTGTTCGAAAGAGCCTCGTATATGGTCTGGACGCTTTTCAGATGCCCGGTAGCCGCAAGATCTACAGGAGTAACGGTTTAGTGGAGGGGACCTCGCGAACCAAGAGCGGGGAGTTGGTTCGACATACGCAGCACAATGTCGGCTCCCTGGGCCTCTTTGGTGATAATGTCTGTATCATCTAGACTACCGTGCACGATTTCGACCTGGCTAAATGCATCGGTAATGGCGGCTCCCTTGGACTCGTCTCGGATCAGGGTTCGGACGTGATATTCGGGGTGCGACTTGAGCAACAAGTGGAGGACATCTCCTCCAATGTACCCAGAAGCGCCGGTGCTGTTTAGCGGCCGTGTCAATTTCTGAGAATCGCAACACTAAATTGGGTAGACTGACAGAAAGATTCTAGTCATGATCAAATGACTTGAGGTGGTAATTAATGAATGCGCTGATGATATCTTCTTGTTTCTAGTTTATGAGAGCTGTGAGGTAGGTAGGGTTCGACAAACTTGGGCCGAGATGCTAGGACTCAAAATTTGGGACATGAGCTCCCTCAATTCGGCAAATAAATAAGATCCTTATATCTGCAACACATAACTCGCAAACATGACTTTTGTCAGACTTGCTCCAAAGGTAGGTGATCAGTTGTGTCAATGAACTGCTCTTCTGGGACCAGTTTCTCACTAAGCTTACAGTGGTTGCAGGTGCCCGAGGCCCTGTCTCGATGCCTGTAGCGCTGGGATTCACACCACTATGGCGAGCGACTGTCGCTTCACAGCCAAGTAGCCAATCTGCGTCACATCAACGATTGAAACAGCAGCAAAGAAGAGGCTCGACATATTGTTAGTCCTCTAAGCTTTAGGCTGTAAATAACAAATAAACTAAAAGTCACTCCTAAGCAGCATAAACTGACTTGTTAATTTCGTCTCTTATTCCTCCTGTTCAGTGTGAGGACAACCCCCGCAACTTTAGATCCACAGTTCGGGACAAGACACCCCGAACATGATGCCCTCGACAGCGAAACATGCGTCTTGTGGTGATACCCCAATAAATACCGCGTGGGGTCGTCGTCTTTGGGGGCAACTTCAAGCTAACTCATCTGTTGGCCCGCTATATAAGCACAATTGACACTCCGCTTTCCAAGATCCGTTGATGCCTCGCCTGCCATACCACAAACATCTCACCCATCGACATGGCTGAACACAAAGCAACAAGGAAGCGATACGCCGTTGTCGGTACAGGTGGTCGATCAAGCTTCTTCTACTCAGCTATCGCCACTGACTACAGCACGACATCATGCATCGTAGCCTTCTGCGACACCAACCAAACACGTATGACTTATGCCAACTCAAAGCTCAAGTCTCTAGGCCACGATGAGGTACCAACGTTTCTTGCCAGCAACTTTGACCAGATGATCAAGGAGACTCGACCGGATGAAGTCATCGTCACAACCATGGACAGAACACACAACATATACATCGTCCGGGCTCTGGAATTGGGATGCAATGTCATCACAGAGAAGCCCATGACTATTGATGCCCCGAGATGCAAGGAAATCTTTTCTGCTGTTGAGAGAACTGGCAAACAAGTTCGCGTTACGTTCAACTATCGATATGCGCCTCATAACACGAAAGTGTTTGAACTGATCAAGTCGGGTGCCATTGGCAAAGTCACGAGTGTTCACTTTGGTGAGTAAATTGGTGTGATGTGAAATGACGAGACGTGAACTGACTTCAGTGCAGAATGGATGCTCAACACAAGCCACGGAGCAGACTACTTCCGCCGCTGGCACAGAGACAAGCGCAACAGCGGCGGTCTCTTGGTTCACAAGTCAACTCATCACTTCGACCTCGTCAATTTCTGGCTTCAAACACGGCCCCAAACAGTCTTTGCGACAGGCGACCTTGCCTTCTACGGCAGAGAAAACGCCGAGCAACGCGGCAAGACCGAGTTTTATAGTCGCGCACACGGTAGCGAAGTCGCCAAGTCGGACCCATTCGCCCTGCATCTTGACCAGAATCCTCAATTAAAGGCCATGTATCTTGATGCCGAGCATGAGGACAGCTACTACCGCGATCAGAGTGTTTTTGGCGACGGCATAAGCATCGAGGATACGATGAACGTGCTTGTCAAGTACCGCAACGGGGCCAGTCTCTCATACTCTCTCACAGCTTACGCGCCATGGGAGGGTTTCCGAGTCAGTTTCAACGGAACTGGTGGACGACTTGAAGTTGAGATCGTTGAGAACAGCTACGTTAACTCTGGAGGAGACCAAGCTGCTGAAGGTTCTATCGAGAGTCGAAAGATCCTATTGAGACCTTTGTTTGAGAAGCCAAGAGAGATCCAAGTCGAAGAAGGTGTGGGTGCGCATGGGGGTGGAGATACTGTGTTGCTCAATGACTTGTTTGGAACACCAGTGTCTGATGAGTATATGAGAGCAGCGAGTCACATTGATGGGGCGGCGTCTATACTCACTGGCATTGCGGCTAACAGGTCTATCGTTACTGGGCAGGCCATTAATGTGGATGATATCTTGATGGTACCTGACTCTTAACGCCTTACGTACACTTGGCAGAGCTTGTAGAAAATGGATAATATTTCTTCAATCTAATTCTCAGATAGGACTCGTCATTCCCAGAGAGTATCGTCTTTAGCCGACTTGACTAACCATTCTTTACATACCCAGTCAACCCTTTTTGCAATCACCGGTATCTCAAACGTAGACACGTCTATAAGCCCCGCGGGGTCGTGTAGATCGCCATCTCGTGCGTCGATGATGGGTGCAGTATACTCATGTTGGGCAATGACGACTTTGAGAGGCCGAGCATGTGTTGAGTCACCCCCTTCTTCTGTATTCCATTCTTTCCCACCAATTGCCTGTTTGATGTTCCAACTATCCCGACGTAGAACATAAGGCATCGCTATGACAAGGTGTTCAATGGTGCGATCTCTGGCGATGTTGTACCAAAGTGCTTCTTCAGCCAGGTTGACCTTGAAGCCAGCGACTCGACGCAGCTTTGGCCACATTTGGCCAATTTCAAACCCATCTCGCCAGAACTCCAACACGGGTAAGCCACCAAGTGTTGTTAGCTCTTCGAGGTTGGTGAGTGCTCGTAGTCCCTGAGAGAACAAAGCATCTATGTGCGCATCAATGCTGTGTTGCTGTGCAATCCTGCGGTAGGGAAGGTCGACGATGAGACGGCGCACCGAACCACCAAGTGTGATGAGTAGGTCCCTGATAAGTCCGCTATTCCGAACCGACTGAAGCTCCTCCATGCTGAGGCCCAGGTAAACTGACGATGCGTCACAGAGTCGCATGGTCTTGGGGAGGGTAGAAGATGATGCTCCATTCTCTGCCTCGAGGCATTTTAAAAAGCTCTGTAAGCGGGAAACAGAGTCGATGTATATGCAATGTTGTCGCAGAAACTGTATCGCAGGCTCATACGTAGCACGGCATACTTTGGTCCAAGTGAGGAGTTGCTGCACATGGGTTTTTGACACATCGAGGATGCGATTGGGGCGACCTGGAGGTGTGTCTGCCTCGAGTATCTGAAGAGTGATCTCGAGGGGAATGTAAATATTGCGCGTCATATTTGAGTATACGGCAGAATTGAGGGTATCTTTGTGGCTGTGTTGTTGCTTGAAGTCTGGTCTTTTAAGCGCTAGAGTTTTAACGGATGCCTGCCAGGCTACGGTTTAAGGAAATGGCACGGGCCGCCGAGAGTTGATCTCCACAGTAACGAGTTCAGCTGGCCAGGCACCGAAATTATTCAAGGTCAATATTGAAGACAAGAGAGAGAGTAGTCAACTACTTTGTCTGTTGTGTTATTGCTACGATGATTGATGAATGGGAATGGACCCGACATAAAGTTAATTACACTGCCCGTGCTGTCCCATAGCAGGACCAGGCCCAACAGCTAGAAACTCAATTACAGTGGACTGTTTGCAGGGGATAGCCTCTGGAGCATGCCCTGGCAGGCGGGTTGCTAAAAAATAGGGACTTAAAGCCGTACAGATGAAATTATTAGTCCACTATTAGGCCATACATTCACTAAGAGTAATCTAATATTTATATCAGCTACGAAATCAGTACCGGTTTTTATGTAACCCACCTGCCTGGAAGCCAGGATCTATTAGTGGTTAAAGTAATGGCTGTTTGCATGACCGATTGCTTTGATCTGCGATTCCTTTTCGCAATCATGTCCAAAATTAGACGAAATCGACAATCTTTGTTTCTATTCTATTTGAGATCGAGGCTGTGTGTCTAATTGGCAAGGCATTCTTCAGTGCCCGACTGATGTTTGTGGATTGACTTGAAGCATAATCTGACCAGAGATCAACAGCCCCCAATTGATCATCGTCAGACAACTAACCAATAGCATCCATCAAGCGCGAATATGAATGCGGAGTAGACTAAGCAATGAGGTAATGATCCTGATCCAGGCAGCCGTTTAACAAAGGCTGATTTATTCAAGCTTGCCCCTGCACTCTAAAAGACAAGCATAACACTTATCTCGCTATCGATCTCTATAGACAAACACAACTCTCATCTCACCATCAATCATTCTTCATCTCATTCTACATCCATCAACATAAACATGCGCATCAAAGTTTCCCCTCCATCCTACCAGTCGTCGTGGTACAATGACTCTGCCCGCTACGAGTACCTCCAGAGCGACATCTTCTGGACCCTCGCCATCTTGATTCTCGTCAACTGCTGGTGGTCAGCAAAACAAGTCGACTTCTTTGACTCTACAGCCGACGAGCAAGCCAAAATCAGCCCCCGACCATCAGTTTTCTGGCTCAGATACCGCATCACTTCCCGCATTCGTCAATACGTCGTCTTTTTAATCTGCAGCTTGGTCCTGCCTCTTCACCTTCTCCACGGCTCTTGGGTTCTCAAGTCAGCATGGCGAATTAGCTTTGGCCTGGTCAATCGCACATATCCCACGCTCAAACCGCGCATGCTTGGGTTTCTCCTCTACTCCCCTCTCACTGCTGTCATACTACTTGGCTGGGCTATTGTTTTAGGACTGGGTGTTATAATTGTTGGAACTCAAATCTTACTTATTCGCAATCTGTGGGTCATGACGCCGTACGATCCGGCTTCGGGAACACCTACAAAGAGTATCGGCGAGACAGCTGCAGGCGACGGAGATTGGCATGAGATCAAAGGGGACGAGAATGATTCAAAGAAAGATAAATAGTTGGCACACAAAAGTATTCGCTTTGCTTGAAGTCGGTTGATTTCGCTGATATTGGCTATCTTTGCTGGCCAGTGAAATAAAATATTTTGTTCTCCACCTCCGTTGGTCCTCATAAAAAATGACAACCTTTTTTCAACTCGACTTTCTATAGCTGCTTCCTGTTCTTCTTGAAGAACCTCGACGTATCCCCACAAGGCAGCTCAAACGGGAGCGCATCAGCACACATTGAAGCCGCACAGCTGTAGTATCCCAAGAGACCAGAGATAAATCCAAAGACACCAGCAGCCTTCATCAGAGCCTTGGCCACTTCAAGCTTTCCGTCGGCATGAGCAAAGTTCGAAGCTGCATCGAGTGTGAAACAGAAGAAGATTGTGGTAAAGATGCCAAACGAAACGAGGTTACTAAGGCGTGGTCAGTCTCCAGACTAGATGTTCCGTCGATAAGAATACTTACATAGGTGCTGATCCCAACATGAAGAATAGAGTCAGAACTGCCCAGACTGTATACTTGGTTAGTTACTGGAAGCCAATTTGATAATAGAAGGAAACAAACTCAGAACGTAGAACCCGAGAGCGTTGTGATACTCTGGAGTTGCTCCACCGTATGATTCGAGAACCCCAAGTGAAGGACATAAGATAACTCCATAACCGCCATAGAATACCGCTAGCGAGATGAGTTAGTATGAGATGAGCAGCTCTGATGAAATCACTTACCATATGCACTCAGTGCTGAGTAGCCAAATGTGTTGCCACGAGCCATCTCCCATTGAGCAGAGACAAACATGCACAGACCAGCAGCAAAGCATAGGTTGCCAATGAACATAGTCTGAGTCTCAACTCCGCGGAAGCCCATCATGGACAAGGATAGAGTCAAGAGTGTAGTTGCGAATGTACCCATAGCGAGAGGGGACTGTAGTAGACGTTGTCAGTGAGATGTTGGTATGCATGGACGGTACACATACAGGATTGCCGAGATGCTGCCCCGGACCCAAGGTAGAGGGTGCAGGCGAATGGCAGCGGACCTCCTCCATACTTTTAGAAGCCATTGTGTCTTTTGGTATAGAAATAGATGTGTATAGGTCTATTGAGCTTGACTATTTTGCCAAAGATACATACTTCTTTGGACTTGGCATACCGACCTTTTATAAACATCCCATCTCCACCTGGCAGCAATATTTTTCTTCTGTTTTTTACAGTCACGTCTCAACGGTTATGTAAAAATTACCCTTCGTCTGCAGCAACTGCAACACTATAAACAGTGGCGCTGAGATGCAGGAGTTAAAAACTAAGACTTTATTGACTGTGGAGGAAACCGTTAGCTAATAGATCAACGCCGGCCCGGTCTAGCCCCCCGACTTCCCCCGGGTTCGTGGAGCTGTTTTGGCGGGGTTGGTATTTTCATGGGGTAATAAAGTATCACGGGTTACTTGAGAGGAATGGAAGAAAATTAACAAGAAACCTTGCGGGGAAATGGGTCTGACTTAAACCGTGAGTATCCTTGTTGTGTCTTGTTTTTGTGGCATTTTGCTAGCGGTAAGATATTTATTGTGTCTTGAGTATTGGAGGAACAATTACCGGTTGACAAAGGTTACAGAGTCCTGCATTGGAGTCTACTGACTTTACCTCTAGCCCTGTATTCTATCTAGTATAGGTTGTATCAGACAGGCTACTCTGATGAACGCAAACAACGGAGGAAGGGTGATCTACCAGGCAAAAAGAGTGGTTCCGCCCGGGATTGAACTGGGGACCCTCTCGGTATTAACGAGATGCCATTGACGGAGTATTTGGCTGAGTATCGGCTTTCGCTGCATGGTCATGTCGGCTGTCAGCGGGGCCATATCTCTCTGTTCCAGTTGTTCTGTTAAAGTTATTGATACTCATAATTACTCACTCTCATCCTTGCCTATATTTCTACGCAGTCACACTTGGATCGATTCGGTAGTTCGTGGGAGTTGCAGATCGGGTTCATTCTGATGATTGAGGTGGCCAAGCTCAAGATGACAAGAGGTCTTATCGATAACAATCAATGTCATGACGTACAGGCGAGCAAGTCAAGCTTTCAACCCTGCGAGTGTGAGGCCGCAGCCCTACACCGACTTGGCGATCTGAAGTTCCGAAAAACAAGGAAGACTCGACATTCCATTTGGGGGCCAGACATCTTACTAGCTTAAGCTACTATCTGTTAACTTTATGCAAAACCCCATTCGCCGTTTTTGTAATCGGGTTTGAGATCGACAACGTTTTTGTTGTGGCTTTCAACTCTCATTTGATCTGCACAATAACATAGCATAATCAACCAGCAAATATTTTTCCTTGAATCCACAATCGACAATAATAACTTCTATTTGCAATTCCTGGCGTTAATCTACCATCTTAAAATCCACAACAAAGACATCATTGATAGCCTGAACCCACCATGACAAACTTTCGACCTCATCCACTGCCTTTCACAAGCAAAGACCCACGTATGCAAGATCCCAAAGGTGAACACGTCGACGGCGGTGACACAAACCTCAACCACTTTTCAGAAGCTGTGTTCTCTTGCCCAGTTGTGGTGGCAACCGAGCCAGCCTACGCTCTTGCAAGACAAATAAAGAAAATGAGACAGAAGAGGGCCGACAAGAAGGCGGCGGAGGAGAAAATGTCTACTGAAAATGCTAAGAAGGAGAAATGGCATGGTGATGATAACAAGTAGAGGGATACTTTGGCGCCTCAGCCGAGCAAGGTCGGACAAGAGAAGCAGAGATGGTCCGAGACACAACCTTGGATATGTCTTTTACACCTGATTGTTCCGTATCATCACCAAGATCAGCGTTTGACACACGGGACAAAGCAATCTCGGAAGTCTATCAGCTCCGGGGTCCACAAACTGAAACTGTTACATCAACATTTCGCACGAATAGGATACCAAATAATGTCCAAGCGATGCCTTTTAGCCAGTAGCTAGAGACACAACTACTATGCTTTTTTTTTAACCGACAGCATGGATAATAAAGTTTAAAAATACCTCTCATACGCCTTTGCGGCATCCAAGGTCATTTGGTCAAACGAAATCCAGTCCTGGCCTGTTGCTTGAACGGCCTTGCTCCCATCAACCAAGAAGCCGCCTTCAGGCGTGCTGTAGTCCTGGTTATAGTCTTTCCCTGGCTCGACTTCGCCGATAAGATTTTTCCTGTCAGGGTATGCCTTTCGCAACAAGTCGCGGTATGCTTGAATGTTGGCGTAATTACCATTCCCGCCGACGATGTATCGTTGACCGTCAGCAACTTGTTTCTTTTCAACAGCAAAGACAATAAGCCTTGCCACATCGCGCACATCGACGTGTGTTCCGTTTCCAGGGCCCGTGCTGGGCATATCCTGGCCGTTCATAATACGATACGCGACAATGGCTGTCTCGCTGAGCTTCTCGGGGTCTTCAGGTAGGATCAATGGCGGCCCAGCGACCCAAACTGGGTTGACGGCTGTCATGGTAAAGTTGACTTTATCTGCACACGTTTTTCGGAACTCCCAGAATGCACGTTCTGCTTTCAGTTTGCTTGCGACATAGATCTGATGCCCCGTCGCGGTGGCTCCAGCTTTGGAGAGCGCGTCTTCGATTTGATCATTCCAATCTTCCTCTGTGTAACCCTTATCTGGGTACTTCGGCGATTGTCCTCTGACAGTCACAATGGACGACATGTAAACACAAGACTTCAATCCAGGTTCTTTGATGGCAGACTCCAAGATCCCGAGCGTGCCCTGCACTGAAGCATTGATGACGTAGTCCATGTCTCTGTTGGAAAAGTCGACTGGGGCAGCGAGGTGAGCAATCGCAGTCGCGCCTTTAACCGCATCATCAAATGCTCCAGTAGCGGTGATATCATGAACTATAGCTGTTGTGAGGGAGCCCGACGAGGCGTATGCGGGCAATGCTGAGAGAAGGCTGGAGGCTGAAGATTTGCCCCGAACAGCTGCGCGGACAGAATAACCTTTGGCGAGAAAGGCTTCGACAGTGCGTGCACCGATGAATCCATTGGCGCCAGTGACGAGCACGAGACCTTTTGTCGAGGACATGTTGAGTGTTATTGTGTTTAATCTGTTGGCAATGGGAAACAATGTCTTTTATTCCCATGGAAACAATGGATTTGCCTCTGTCGCATCCGTATCACGTCGGTGTTAGTAATTATCTACGTGACGACCTGGAGATTAATGTTATCGCCGATTGACGTTATACCCGTGGGCGTCTAGCACTAACCTAGTGCCTCTAGTGTAAAGTCTCACTGGAGAGACACCTGGGAAGCACCCACGATTACCAGCGTCGCTGAGGAAGTCAGGCTGCAATCTAGGCATAGGGCAGTCATAGTTCATGAAGATATATGTGACTGTAACCAGTAACATGGTGGGTCATTTGCGATTGGATATAAAGAAGTGTACCGGGCTGAGTCGGCCGAGTCAGACCCAAAACTTGATCTTGTCAGCCTACCAACGCAAGCACCGCCTCAGAGACAGGCAGCAACATGGATCTACGTGATGACTGTCAGCCTTAGCCCCCGCTTGTTGACAAGATAAATCATCAGTGTCAGCCAGAATTATTCATGCCAAAATAAAAAACAATTTCACTCCAACACCATCCATCATGGCATCTCCTCTCGACAATACCCAGCTTTCGCCTAGAGAATCCCGCGTCATTGGCGCTCTACTCGGCGTCCACGCGGGTGACTCGCTCGGCGCAACCGTCGAGTTTTCATCTCATAAGGAAATCGCCCGTACTTACCCAAATGGCCTTCGAGATATCGTTGGCGGAGGTCCATTCCGCTGGCCAGCAGGGTATGCAACAGACGATACAGATATGACTCGTGGAGTGTTGCTGGCCTACCATGATCGTTATTACCGAGGTATCCAACAGGATATCGCCCGTCTCGCTGGCGATCACTTTATCAATTGGCTAGACGGCGATTGGCCTGATAGAGTAAAGGGAAGCAATCCCGAGGACATTGGCAACACCACTCAGATTGGATTGGACATATACAAGACCACAAGAGATCCTGACAACGCCGGAGGTGGAGAGGGGGGAGCTGGAAATGGAAGTCTCATGCGTTGCATTCCAACTGGCCTGTTCCAGCCAGACCCCGAAAAGCTGATACAAGAGAGTCAGCGTATCAGCAACATCACCCATGACGACAAACGATGCCCCATATCTTGTGCGGCTTACAACACTATTGTTTCCAAGCTCATCGACCAGGTCCCTGCACAAGAAGCTATCAAGGCAGGCCTTGCCGTTGCAGAGAAGCTCGAAGGTGAGCAGGGCGTTGTCTATGAAGCGATAGAGCTTGGAGAAGAACTGGACATTGCCAAAATGGCTCGAGAGGGACCATCGCCTAGACTCAGAGGACGATGCACGGGATATGTGCTTGAGAGTCTATCCCTTGCTATAGCAGCGATTCTTGACGAGCGAAGCTTGGAGGACATTGTGGTTGATATTGTACGCATTGGGAATGACACGGATACAAATGCTGCGATTGCAGGTGGAATCCTGGGCGCTAGGGATGGAGCGGAAGCTATCCCACTACGATGGAGATCTGAATTGCAATTCGGCCATGAGTTTGCGACGAAGGCGTTGGAGCTCCTACGTCCTAGCCAAACTGAATAGACTAGATAGAAACTAGAAACGAGTCATTCAAAGCAAACACATTTATGGTATGAACACGGACTCAACACCATATAGTAGCAATCCAAAAGAGGAAATTGACAAGGGCCGCGGGTAGTAAGTTATCCTCGGGGGAGCGACAAGGGATACACGTGATGGATATTGCGGGGTTGGAGCTCAACTAGCCCAGCACAGCCATTTATCCATGTACTCCTCCCTCGGACACTTTTCCGGTTAATCCTCCAGATTATCTCTCACTTTTCCGCTCTCACGGTCTCAGTTTCAACTGAACCAACAATCCCTCTCCCCACAATTGAAACAGTCTGCCTCCAATGACTTTGGAACGTCCAATTCTATCAGCCCCTTCAGAAGATAGCAGCAACAATGGACATAGCTCTAAGAAACGGAAAAAGAACAGTGAGAGAGTCAGAGTCACAAGGGCGTGTGATGGCTGCAAGAAGTAAACGTAACTGCTTGGTGTGGAAATAAACTCGTGTGCTAATCTGTGCAGGCGTAAGATCAAGTGCAATGGCATGCAACCTTGCAAATTCTGTATTCGAACAAGGGCTTCTTGTACTTTTAACTCAGCCTATGCACGAGGCCGCCTCCCAGTGATTCCATCTGCAGATGAGGTCGCAGTCGAGACAATCGCTGTCGCGGCGCAGGGAACAATGGCTGGTAGTGAACACAGTAGTCCTGCAGACTTGAGTCAGCAGTACATGGCCGGCCCATCCCACGAGACAACGCATCAAACTGTGGAGTTACGGGACTATGGCATGCCGTCTAACTCTATGGCACAAGATGGCGCTGCTTCAAGAGCTGTAGCATCTGTTCAGCAATCCCCAGAACCATCTCAGGAAGATCTTCAAGGTCATTATATCGGACCAGCCTCAGGTGTGTCGTTCCTACTTCGGGTGCAGAAGAGGTTACACCAAGCTATTTCCTTCTCCGGACCGGGAAGTATCTTTACCTTTGGCGACGCACCCCTTCGTAACCCTGACTACGATCCGAACTTCTGCATGATGCTTCCAAAAGAGGATGCTCAGCGCTTGATCGACAGGTACTTTGACTTTGCCATGCCCACGTACCGGTTCCTGCATCGGCCCACCATCCAGGAATGGTTTACCGAGTTCTATGAGACGCTTGGAACCATGCGTGATCCGAATAACTCTGCTGCCAAGGTAGCCCTGTTATTCATGATCCTGGCACATGCGAGAGTGTATATGCCCGAAGGCGACAGGCCTGGACCGTCAGATCTAAGGTGAGTTGCCCGGTCGAGGTAGTATCCAATGTTAACACACGTCATACAGCGCTAGATACTATCTTGCTGCTGAACACCAGCTCTCTAAGGAGAGTGGCTCTATACGGCTGACCAGCGTGCAAGCACGACTTCTACAATGCTACTATCTCGGCACCCAGTCTCGAGTCAATCACTGCTGGAGTCAATTCGGCATTGTCACCAACCTCGCGCTAGCTATTGGCCTCAACCGCAACAAACGACCTGGCGTTATCAGTGGGCTGAATCATATTGAAGTCGAAAGTCGTCGCCGAACTTTCTGGTGTGCTTACACGCTGGATGCCTATCTCAGTGTGTCTCTTGGAAGACCCCGGAACTTTCATGATGATGATATCGATACTGAGCTTCCTGCTTGCGTGGACGATAGTGACATCACAAAGGATCATATAAATCTTACTGGGTCTACCAAAGCCTATTCGGTTATGCTTGCGCCTCTTGGGCACATGAAGTAAGACATCTACCCAAACATAAACAACTGAAGATACTAATTGGCGTTTCAGACTTGCTCGAATTATTGGACACATACTTCGAGCCCTCTACTCTGTTAAGCCTATATCCGTCAGCCGTCGGACAGAAGAAACGCAACGCATTTCTCAAGATCTGAGTGACTGGCGAGCTGAGTTCTCCCAGTTTCTCGACGCGGATTACTTTAGTACATCATTCCTCGTGCCCATTGTACAGCGACAGCGCAACGTTCTTAACATGACTTACTGGCATGCCATCATTCTTATACATCGACAGGCGGTGCTCAACAATTTTGCCAAGATCTCGCGGCAGAATAGAAGAGCAAGTGTAAGTGACGCAGCGACGCAAGAGAGCGTTCAGAAGTGTCTACAAGCTGCGATGAATACAGTCGGTCTTATCGATGAGATGTCAGAACATGGACAAATGTTTCGTGCATTCTGGGTTAGTAAATCTGTTTCTTCTAGCCATATGCAGGAACTAACTGATGACAGGTCACTGCATACTTTGCATTCACTGCGGCTATGGTGATGTACATATACGTGATCCAGAAATGGGCATCACCACCCGAGACGTATATCGACTACTTTACAGCGGCTACGCGTTGTCAATCTCATATGACAATCATGGTTGAAAAGGGTTCTTTATCTGAGCGCTACTGCTTCCTGTTGGAAGAACTACGTGTTGAAGCACTGCGTCAAATGAACAAGATGCACTCATCAACAACTGCATTTGGAACCATAGATGGTCATTCACAGGAAGGCGGCTTTCAATCAAACATTCTGACGATGGATACGCCGAGCGACAAGACATCTTATACTGATTTAATGGGAGAGAATGGGATGGACTATAATGGCATGTCTGGTGTCGACTTTTCAGGATGGGGTCAGTTTGCATCAATGGTCTCATCGGGGTTGGGCAACCTTGATGTATTTCTGGATGATGAGGTGTTTAGGATATGAGCATCTTCTAACCCTGAGAGCGCCAAACCTCAAGCTCACTCTTGATTACTTGTTCTTCTGATGTTAATCTTTGCCATGACACTGCTGTGAAAGCCTACATCGTCAATGGTTATCCTCGGCTGTAATACGGATTGTTCTCCAGTTTGCGGATATGCCCTTTTCCTTTTCCAGCCACCGGAACTAAAGCCGAGTGTCGGTTTCGGAAAAGCTAGCCCGAGAATCCCTGCCCTATCACGGATCCGTTGAAGATAACAGACGCCCGTGGTTGGAGCGGAAAGAGGGACATGCATGAGTTCCATGCCTGTCTTCGTGCTTCCAAACAACAAATAGAGTAGGTATTTATCTCAATCCAACCAAACGCTGAGATAGTCACTGCAGCTTCACGTATACCCTTTCAACACAACTACATCCCTTCCAAAAATGTCCGCAGTTTCTAAACGCCTTGAAGGCAAGACCGTTCTCATCACCGGAGCATCTTCCGGCATTGGAAAATCTACGGCGTTTGAGTTCGCCCGCACAAGCCCCAAGAACTTGAAGCTGGTTCTTACAGCTCGCCGAATCGATACCCTTCAACAAATTGCTGAAGAAATTGTCAAAGAAGTCGGCGATGGCGTTAAGGTGCACCCAGTTCAACTGGATGTCAGCAAGCCCGATGAAGTGCGCTCTTTTGTGAGCAAGCTTCCTGCCGAGTTCAGCGAGATCGATGTGTTGGTGAACAACGCGTAAGTAAGCACTCTCTGTTCGGGAACCTTTACGCTAACGACACCTGTAGCGGTCTTGTTAAAGGTGTCGACAAGGCACCCGAGATCAAGGAAGAGGATATCAACGTCATGTTCGCTACCAATGTCACGGGCTTGATCAACATGACACAAGCTGTCTTGCCCGGTATGCTCAAGCGTAACAATGGCGAGGGGGCTGGAGACATCATCAACATTGGATCCATCGCCGGCCGCGAGCCTTACCCTGGCGGCAGCATTTACTGCGCTACCAAGGCCGCTATCCACTCATTCACGGAGAGTCTGCGCAAGGAGCTTATTTCGAAGCGTGTCCGTGTTATCAGGATTGATCCTGGTCAGGTAGAGACTGAGTTCTCCGTCGTGAGATTCTACGGAGACAAGTCAAAGGCTGATGCCGTGTATGCGTAAGTGATAACGAATCCTGATCCAGATAATGGAGATACTGACTCAATACAGCGGCTGTGAGCCCTTAACGCCGGATGATATTGCTGAGGCCATTGTCTTTGCTGCTGGTAGAAGGGAAAATGTTGTCATTGCGGATACATTGATATTCCCCAACCATCAGGCTGCGGCAACTGTCATGCACAGGAAGTCATAAACTCGCGTCCCGAACAGTGCCATAGAAGATAGAAAATAAACTTTCATGAGTGAACGACCACGAAACGCATGCAGGCGTGTCCTGCATATAACTTGACTAGAGTTAATATTTCGCCAGCGATCTCTACACTAATATTTAATTACTTGCCTGCACTCATGTATTACCAGAGATTGGATAAAATTGTCAATCCTTCTTGCGATCGATAGTCTTCGCTT
The DNA here is from genome assembly GCF_000303195.2 of Fusarium pseudograminearum CS3096. Classification (NCBI taxonomy): domain Eukaryota; kingdom Fungi; phylum Ascomycota; class Sordariomycetes; order Hypocreales; family Nectriaceae; genus Fusarium; species Fusarium pseudograminearum. The sequence goes on along the minus strand of NC_031952.1, from coordinate 5,713,788 downwards.
TAACATAAGTTGTTCCCGTATCAGCAAACTTCATGAAATCGATAGACCACAGTAGCTAGTATTGTGCCAGCCTGTCAAAGACAGTATCACGACTTATGTTTCGCATACCATCCCTGACTCTTGGATCCAACGCTCTGCAAAACACTACGTCTCGTGATTAAGCCAGATCCAGTGTTCGACCTTATCTCCGCAATCCAATTCCATCATCCAAGTGTGGGGGATCGGCAATGTCATGACTGACCTTTCGGAAAAGGTATTTACCCTACCCCCTCATCTCCCACTTTTCCGTACTGCATTCCAACTCCCCCACTCATTGGAACAGTGTTATGGAGGTGACATTCTCGGAAGTTTATCCATGGCATGACCAGGTTTCAACGGGCATCATCCGCTTGTACTTGCATGTCATACCCGAGCAACAAATAGAAACAAAACGTTGCTATCGGCCTCGACCCGAAGGTGGAGAGATGGAGACGGCTCGTAATACTACCGGAGCACACATGCTAGTTTTTGGGTAAACTCCCGTTTTGCAGCACCTTTAAGTAGCTGGGCCCCTGTGTTTAGTACTATAGTCTATCACAAGCTTCTAATCCTATTCTGCATCATCAACAACCAAAATGTCCTCACCAAAACCACCACCAAGCGGCGTATGGGCGCCTGCTATCACATTCTTTGATCATGACACCGACACATTGGACACCGAGTCTCAGGCGGCTTATTACTCATATCTCTCTAAGACGGGCCTAGCAGGCCTTGTCGTCCTCGGAACGAACGCCGAGACCTTCTTGTTGACGCGTGAAGAACGCAAGGAGTTATTGCAAACAGCTCGTCAAGCATGTGGACCAGACTTTCCCATCATGGCTGGTGTTGGTGGGCACTCAACGAAGCAAGTTCTCGAGTTCATTGGCGATGCAGCGGAAGCTGGAGCCAACTATGTCCTGCTTCTACCCCCAGCCTACTTTGGCAAGCAAACGACACCAGAGGTTATCAACAACTTCTTTGATGATGTAGCCACAAAGAGCCAGCTTCCAATCGTCATCTACAACTTCCCTGTCGTTTGCAATGGTATCGACTTGGACTCTGCCACCATTGCTGCCTTGGCCAAAAAGTACAGCAACATTGTTGGCGTCAAGCTCACTTGCGGAGCTGTAGCCAAGATTACCCGTCTTTCAGCAGAGCTTCCAGAGGAACGCTTCTCGATCTACGGTGGCCAATCTGACTTCTTGATCGGAGGACTAGCAGCTGGGTCACATGGCACCATCGCCGGATTCGCCAATGTTGTTCCTAAGACAATAGTACACATTTACAATCTCTATCAAGACGGCAAGTTTCAAGAAGCCATGGCTCTGCATAAGAAAGCTGCACTCGCTGAGCAACCCTGTAAGGCGGGTATTGCAGCAGTCAAGTACGCTGCAACACTTAGCACTGCAAAGGCTGCGGGGATCAAGGGCGCGGCAAACAAGCTCAAACCAAGAAGACCTTATGTAGAACCATCTGATGCTGCAAAGAAGAGCATTGAAACTCAGATTGCCGACATGTTGGACTTTGAGGCTACGCTGAAGCCAGCGATAGAGAATGGACACACAAATGGGACAGCGAAGGAGGTAACTAATGGGGTTACGAATGGAGCACACAATGGTGTGGCGGTTCATTGAATAGCGATTTCCGAACAAGATAGCATATGATGATAATATGAACTTTGGACTTGACATTTAAAAGGCACATTAGCGTACGGACATTTCCATGGCGAAGCTATGACTCGTCACGACCTTACGACTTGGTAGCAATGATACAACTCCAAATTAGTAACTTACTTAGCTCACTAAGTGCCGTGCGTTCGATATGAGGTGAAAAATATAAGGTGCTACATATTCTTCTATCTGGAACTGGCCTTTGCACATCGTCAAGCCCAGTACGAAAGCCACAGGACCTCCTATCTTCACATGTATAATATCGTGAGGTGTGAAGTTATGACAACGGGTTTTACCTTTCCTAGAAGACTTTTACTAATACGTGAAAGATTGTCCTGGGTATCAACTTCCAATATATTGTTCATAACTTCATGATTAACTAAATGCCTAAATCCCGTCATAAACAGCACCATCAGCCTGATGGCTTCGCACGAACATAGACCCCCCTTCTCCTAACAACCCTCCAATATTCGATTACAGGACGTGCTTGAATAGAGGAGACCTGTCACCCATCTCAAAGAGTTCCTCCTCAGTGTACTTAGCCTTGGCCTCATCCGCGATCTTGGCCTTTCGAGCATTGGCCGACTTGTAACTCCATTCCAAGAAGAGAGCAACCATGAGACCAGTGGCTCCAAATGCCAAACTGAGACCAAAACCAGTGTAGTACTTTGGCTTCTCGCTCTCGAGGTACATGAAACTACCGACGATACCACCGACGTTTCCGACACAGTTCATCAGCGCGATACCAATGGCACGTCGAGATGATGGCGCAATGTTGTTGGCGTTCCATGAGGCGGCTGCGGCTTGGATGGGGTAAATACCAACGACGGCAAGCACGACAGCAAAGTAAGCGACGCCCTTCTTGGACTCAAGCTCACCCTTCAGAGAGATGATGACTGAGTAAGCAATCGTGACAATGATCATGGGAATAGCCACAAACGGCATTCGCCAGAAGAATCGATCGGAGACCTTGGCGAAGCAAATAGCTGAGATTGCGGCAGCGACGTATGGAGGCGCGGAAGTGAGCTGAGCATTCGTGTTGCTGAATCCCATGGCCTTGGTGATGGAAGGAAGAGTAAACTTGGTACCTGAAGTGAATTAGCCACGAGGCAAGTCGCAAGGGATTGGAGTACATACCGTAAGAGAGCGCAGACTGGCACAAAAGGAAGTATGCCTGAACATAGACACGCCAGTTGGTAAGGACCATCTTGATATCCTTCCACCTAACAGTGCTCTCCTCCTGGAAACCACCACCCTGCTTGATGAACATGGAGAGTTCGAGGAACTTGATCTCTTCCGGTGTAAGCCATCGCGACGAAAGGGCAGGGGTGTCGATAAGGAAAAAGAAGCATGCGACACCGAGAAGGACTGTAACCATGCCCTCGAGGAGGAAGATCCATCGCCAACCCTCAAGACCGGCAACGCCGTCCATCTCAGCGATACCAGCAGCAAGGAGACCGGAGAAAGCGCCTGACAAGGCACTGGCGCAGTAAAAGTATGAGATTCTGGTGGACAGGTCCTTGGGCATGTACCAGTAACTGCACAGGTAGATAGCACCGGGGAAGAATCCGGCTCTGTTCCCGTATTAGCTTTCGGTCTGTGTATTATGCAATTTTGACTCACTCAAAGATACCAAGAAGGACTCGTGTAGCCATAAGACCGCCAAAGTTTTGTACAAGGCCAGTGCAGGTCATGACGATACCCCAACAGATGCAGAGGATACCAAGGTACATCGAGGGTCGTTGAAACTTCTTGAGCAGAATATTACTGGGGACTTCGAGGAGGACGTAGGGGACAAAAACTGTGCATATGTTAGCAACAAGTCAACCGATTGGCGTGCCAGATTAAACATACAGATTGACAAGATGGTATTGTACTGAACACCAGTCATGCCCAAATCTTCAACCATGCCCTCGATCTTGGCGTTACCAATGTTGGCACGATCGATATGACAAATCAGGTAGAGCAGCGCAAGCATGGGGACAAGTCGAACATCAACCTTTCGGAAGACTTTCTTTCGCTGCTCCTCTGTGTAATTGTTGTAGAAGTCGGCATCGTCAGGGTCCAAACCGAAGACGCGGAAACCGCCGATTTCGATGGCTTCGTTGCTGTTCTCGAGGTGAGCCGGCTTCTGGTCGGCGACCTCAATGTCGCTCTTGGAGATGGAACTTCGTTGAGCCATTGTAGCAAGTTCTTGTGGTGTTGACTGCAAGACAAGCTCAAACGAGAAGGATGGTGATGACGAGAGGTAAAAGATCGAGTACACAAGACAACGCTGGGTATTATACTTGGTCTTCCCATCTGGAAAAGCGGTACGAGAAAAGTCCACTGGCCAGATTAGCTCGAAATGGCTAACCCCCATCTCGTCGTCTTTCCCCAGACCAGCATACCCAACCCCAGACTTGGCTTGGGAGCTAGACTACTATGAAGTGCGGGGTATAAGGTTAAAGGTCTCACTGGACGGAAAACGATCCTTGGATTGTTATCCTGGTCTACAGAAACTGCCGATCAATGGGTGTAGGGAAGTACGGATAAGTATCCAATCAAATAGTTATCCGTTCTGCATCCGAGTCAAACAGGGCCAGCCACTCTGAATTGTCTGAAGGAAACATGTCCGAGATTTCCTTTTCCTGTTGATTCTCTGGGCAGATGGTTCGGAAATAAGTCCCTGCAATACTACACAACAGTAATCACGCATGACACCCATGATGGTTACACGGGAAGGGCCAGCAACTACCCCGCACGCAACGTGGAGGCTGGTCGAAGAATCTCGTCTGATGTTGTCAAGCTCGGGATAAATAGTCCACCACTCAAACATTCCCAACATGGCATACAGTTCGGTCACCCCAAAGTTGCAAAGACACAGCAATCATGTCTCAACGCAGCATCATCAAGGATATCGTTATCACTCCAGTGGCGTTCCATGACATGCCCCTGCTGAATAGTGTGGGAGTTCATGAACCCTTTGCACTAAGAAGCATTATCGAAATCATCACAGAAGACTCGTACGGTCTTGGAGAGTCTTATGGAGACTCGGCTCATCTGGACCGGTTACGAAAGGCTGCCGATAAGATAAAGGGCCTCTCTGTATACAGCACAAACGTTATCTATCAAAGATGCGTTGAGTCCCTTCACAATGATACCAACACTGGAGGCGATGGGATGGGCGGCATGGTCGTAACGGCCTCCGTTGCTGACAAAGTCTTTTCGCCATTTGAAGTTGCCTGTCTTGATTTGCAGGGCAAGCTGTCAGGCATATCCGTCAGCGACTTGCTCGGAGGCCGTGTCAGAGACTCTGTCCAATACTCTGCATATCTTTTCTACAAATGGGGAGGTCATCCTGGCGACGAAGACGATGAATATGGACCTGCGCTAGACCCAGAAGGGGTGGTGAAGCAGGCCAAAAAGATCATAGACGAGTACGGTTTCAAGGCCATCAAGCTCAAGGGTGGTGTTTTCCCTCCAGCCGATGAGGTTGCAGCGATCAAAGCTCTACACAAGGCGTTTCCTGGCGTGCCGTTGAGGCTTGATCCGAACGCTGCGTGGACCGTTGAGACTTCGAAGTGGGTTGCCAAAGAACTCGAAGGAATTGTGGAGTACTTGGAGGATCCTGCTGGGGAGATTGAAGGCATGGCTGCTGTGGCCAAAGAAGCATCTATGCCTCTGGCTACAAACATGGCAGTCGTTGCTTTCGACCACCTACCTCCCTCGATCTTGCAAGATGCCGTACAAGTCATCCTATCAGATCACCACTTCTGGGGCGGCCTTCGCAAGTCTCAAACTCTAGCATCTATCTGCGCTACTTGGGGCTTGAGGCTCTCCATGCATTCCAACAGTCACTTGGGTATTTCGCTTGCTGCGATGACACATCTCGCCTCTGCAACTCCCAATCTCGACTACGCCTGCGACACTCATTGGCCATGGAAACGTCGTGATGAAGACGTTGTTATTGAAGGGGCCTTGAAGTGGAAGGATGGAGGCGTGATTGTACCTTCAGGTACTGGTCTAGGTGTCGAGTTGGATAGGGAAAGGCTGGCCAAGCTTCATCAACAGTATTTGGACTGTGGACTGAAGAAGCGTGATGACACCACGTACATGAAACGGTTTAAGCCGGAATTCTCGGAGAAAATACCTCGTTGGTGAGGTACAGGTCAACAGTTTGTTGGGGAGGATAAATTTGGAACAACCATGTTCAACATATATATGCACCAACAATTTGGTTTAGGTATGTTATACTTCTCATTGTATATATTTGTTTTATACTATGAATCGCCTTTGTATCATTCTTATCAAAATCCATATCCCTTTCCAAGAGTACTTTTTAGAGCAGAGCTTCGAAATTTAGGAACCCGATTTAAGTAGCTCATTTTATCATCACTATTCGATGCTTCCATTCATTAAAATGACATATTGGTTTCTATGCGTATAGAATACAATTCTGGATATCGTTGGTGTCGCGGATTTATAACAGCAATACATTGATCGTCAGCCCGGTACGCTTATCAAACACAACACATGGCTGATCGACAGACAGAATGTCAAACGTAGAGGGTGATAGGAGTTCAGCCACGTTTTTATGTGAATATTCATTCAATATGCGAATATCAAGTGTTGATGAGCTTCTCATACTTCTTCGTCTAAACATAGGGAAATCCGTCATTTAACGCACCACCTTGGAAGTGCCCAGAGGTACAGGGTTGGTCCATCGGCCAAGATGCCAATGCTGACTTTCTTCCTCTTTTTCTCCTTTGCGTGAGAATGCTCGCTCTATTCTTGGACAATTGGCCGGTACCCAAGCCCCCAACCCGATCTTATGGCTGATCAAAGTCATCATGGCCGCAGTTTGTACAACTTGGAAACTTTGTGCTTATCTGCTTAAAATATATACTCACGATTGAGTAGGTAGTATAAACAAGTATTATGTCTAGCCACAGAAACTCAGCTGTATTGATCTTGTTTGGTTTTTATGAATCGCAGGTGACTAGCTCGGAACAGACTATATCCGTGCGGAAACGACGGACATTTGTTCTTTTCGTTAACTGCTGTTCTTCAATTGCTGTCCCGGGCGACCCGGATACTGGCGCGTGTTTGGTTCAGAAGAATTTCTCATTCGCTGACCACCAATATATGCTTATGTGAGCACCAAAACACCGTTGTATCAGCTGTTTTGAGTATAAAACAGGCTTCCCTTCCCCTCACGTCACAAGTCTTGGAACCGATCACGCAATTCGTTGCCCAAATTATATTCACGTCCTATCTAGAAACTACAAACCGCCATGTCTGCCAACGAAGCGAACAGCAATATTAGAAAGAATATTGAAGAGACAGTCAATAGTTTCCTATCATCCTACGAGGATGGAAGGGTGCAGAACGATACATCCATCATCAACCGCGATGTCACGCCTGAATGCACTCGTCAGCTACTTCCCGCCTCACTCTTGAAAGCGCTCGGTGCTCCTGAATCTGTTGTCTTTTCCAACGATCAGTACGAGAAACTTTACGCCGACGATCTTGCTGTTGGAGGAGTCTATAACACTGTTACCAAAAACTTGGTCATCGATGCCGAGGCTAGGAGGGCAGCTGTCACCAGCAAATCAGACTTCAAGTACAAAGATGGTGATTCTCTCGTCGTCGAGTTTTCCTGGACTTTGAACTTTAATGAAGACGGTACCAAGATCGACAAGGTCATAGAGTTCGCTGATGCCGATGCCGTTAAGCGGATGGCGGCCAAAGCGCGGGAACTTCAAGCCAGTCGAGAGACAAATGGTATCAATGGTGATAGCGGCATGTTGGAAAAGGAAGTGGATTTCTTCGAGACTGGATGATCAATTCTTGGCGTGGTGATGAGTGAAACTTAAATATGTTCGGAACATTTACCGCCAATCCCTTTTATCTAACATGTGAATATCGTTTGTCGAGGTCTACCGGGAATAGCATAACATGTTATTATGACTCATTTCATGTTGAGCCGCCATCTTGGCAAACGGTAGATTAATCTTGTTTGATCGACAATTGTCTGTGATTGTCTTTCTTTAGTTCATCAAATCCCCCCTGCTAAGAATATGGCCTCTAGTAGAAATCACGTCACTGCAAGAACAACCGAGTGTTTCCAAACTTTCATTGTGTATCTACTCTGTTGAGCTACCCTTGAGCAACAGAGTCAATGACTTTTTGCGCCAGTGACTCAAAGAGTGGTACCATGTCAAAAAAAAATGACAATCAGTGGTGGGACTTTGGAAACCCACACGTTAAAACTCTGAAAGTATGCTTATTATATCTCTCTCCACGGCACTGATAACAGATTCTCCGGACTTGCCGTGATTCTCAAACAGAAAGTGTTTCGCGTAATAAAAACAAAGCAACAGAGTCGTCTAACCGCAACAAAAGTATAAGATCCACCATTGAGGCTCAGGGTTGAACAACGCATCATTGCAACCACGTATGCTCCTTATTGCTCTCTACATCAAACAAATATTGGATCAGTGTTCTGGGATCAGCGCAACTTGTTTCATTTCGCAGCCGAGATAAACACCGGAAAGGTTACGCATGGTAAATTGTAACTGGCCACAACCCTGGCACCGCCACGAGACACTAGTCACGTTTGAGAGAGATCTTCCATCGAGCTATGAATGGTGTTTTGACACGAGTGAATCGAGACATAGCCGCAATCTATCCCCTAGTTAAAATGAGGCTCATATCCAACGATACCGTCACCGTCCCATTGGCTGTATCCACTGACATGGCAAGCCTAGCGAGCCCAAGCCTCGAAACACGAGTCAAGCAAAGTGCAGCGGAGCTTTGGCAGGGGATCTTTATTGGCTCACCGTTGATCTTCAAGGCGATCGCCAAGGGGCATCCCGAGCTATCTTTACCATCTGGATGAAATGCCGGGATCGTGCACAGGGTTTCATCTTGCAAAAGAACTTCGCTGGCGATAGATATCTAGATGCCCAAAGGAATCCCTGTTATTCATCCCGGTTACGGGACTGCCGGCGCATCTCATCACTTACCCGTCACCAGTTGAGCTTGCGTGTCAGCCAAGACAAAATGAAGATCGAGTCAATGCGCCCGTTGGAGATATGCGTATGTAATTACGATAGTAAACGTAAGGAGACATTGGGATTCTTATCTTTTCCTCTAATCCGAGTCAGTATTTATTGCCAGGCCCTTGCTCAATCACAATCTCCTGAGATACCTTCATCAGCATTCTTTCTTCTGCTTCAGCAAGCCACTGCTAAGCGACTCTTCCTTACCTATCGTGAATCCTATACTCTCATCCAAAACTAATCACTACTGTGAGATCACAATGGAACACCCCTCCTGTCGAGGCGCGACGGCCGCCGATCCGAGTATGGATCGTGACAGCTACCACCTCAACAACCTGATCAGCAACCGAACATCCTTCCTCGATCCCAATGATCAAGACCCAACAACAGATGTCGAGTCTGGTACATCAACACCTTCACCTAGTATCCGAAAGCAACAACATACTTCCAATACCATGTGTGATATCTACGATCCCAATCGGCCGAAGCTCAAGTTACGCCAACGCCTGAAGCATTTTACCTGGGCCTGGTACACTCTGCCGATGTCGACGGGAGGCTTGTCACTTCTTCTATACGCTCAACCGCACCAGTTTAATGGCCTAAGAGCTATTGGTCTCGTCATTTACATCATCAACCTTATAATATTCACCTCAGTCAGCGTTACCATGGCCTCGCGATTCCTGTTACATCAAGGAACATTTGTCAAGTCTTTGACGCACCCCCGAGAGGGCTTCTTTGTGCCGACCTGTCTCTTATCCATAGCCACACTCATCACCAGTACCGACCGTTATGCTATAGCGAAAGACAATGCCAACCTTGTCTGGGCTGTTCAGGCTTCGTTCTGGGGATACTTGATCGTCGCTCTTATTCTAGCCATAGGCCAATACAGCTATGTCTTTGCAGCCCACAGCTTCTCACTCAGCACAATGATGCCTACTTGGTTGTTGCCGGTCTTCCCCATCATGCTGTCGGGTACTATCGCATCTGTCATTGCAGAAACCCAGCCACATCTCGATGCCCTAACCATCATTGGTGCAGGACTTACATGTCAGGGCCTCGGGCTAAGCGTTGCCGTCATGATGTACGCACATATGGTTGGACGTCTCATGCAAGCAGGACTTCCCAACAGGGAACACAGACCCGGCCTCTTCATGTGCGTAGGCCCGCCTGCATTCACTGCTCTGGCGGTGATTGGCATGGCCAATGGTATGCCTGACAGCTGGGATATTGTGAACGGTGATGGAGCTGCTACTGTGGCCGTTGTTAAGCTGATCGCCATTATGAGCGCCATCTTTCTGTGGGCTTTGAGCTTGTGGTGGTTTGGTATCGCCGCTGTTGCTGTTATCCAATCTCCGCCAAAATATTTTCATCTTGGCTTCTACGCCATGGTTTTCCCCAATACGGGCTTCACTCTGGCTACTATCTCCATCGGCAAGGCCCTTGAGAGCCCAGTCATAGGCTGGGTAGCAACTGGTATGACCATTATTATACTATGTGTTTTTGTATTTGTGTTTACATGCCATATAAGGGCCATTATCGCCCAGGATATCATGTACCCAGGAAGGGATGAGGATGTTGAAGATCATTGAGGACTTGCTTGGACTTTGCATAGATAGGAGTTTAAAATTGTTTTATATACCTTGGGAGACAGACCTTGTCTGCTAATAGATGTTCTTACCTTCACTTTGTCTCTTGCTTCATCGTGCTACGTGTAGTTGTGTAGTGAACTTCACTGCAAGTTCCATGGTCTTGAGCCAAAAACGGTAGCCTCTTATCATAATCCATACAACTGCGACACAGTACTGGTGTGAGTGTGGTGTGTTCATGAAACAAAACCATGTGCTTACGGGATACGTGTTCTTACGTATCTATCACTCTTCTATCGTTCACTCCACTTCTAATGCAATATCAAAACAGTACCCTTGTCAAGGGCTAGATATCTGATTGGTACGATGACGAGCATATCGTGCAACAACTCCATTCTTCGTTGCAAAAGAGTTAGTCTAGTGAGATTCGGATGCATCTACGTAACTAAGGCTGACCCCTCTCCTTGGCCAACCACACGGATAAATCGTAGCTATTTGAGTGAAATTACAGTATTTGTATTTCAGCCAATAACCTTGATTCTCTTGTCAGCAATGCTACGAGTAGTTAGACAGAAATTGAACAACCGAAAGAAAATCTCAGCAATTCAAAAGTATAAGGATCCCCGTTGTTAACCCATGCTTACACACGGGAAAACTTATCATTCCTCCATCTAAACTTCTAGCCATGGCTGACACAAAAATCAATAACCTTCCAGCCCTTCCAGCGGATCTGACACCTGAGTGGTTCAGTGCAAAGCTTGGCCACAAGGTCAAGTCTGTCGGGAACACGCACAATATCTGGGGAACAGCCAGCAAACTCTTCTACACCATCACCTACGAAGATGGGAGTAGTGAAGCCCGACCAACGAACATCTGCGTCAAGGGCGTCTTTGATCCCAACATGATCGAAGCTCAGCCATGGACAGTCAGCTTGGCGCAGCGTGAGGCCGAGTTCTTCTCAAAGGTGGCACCCAGCATCAACAACATGATCTTTCCCAAGGGCTGGTGGAGTGGAACAAGCGAAAAGCAAGGGATCGCTATCATGAATGATCTCGTCAGCGAAGGATGCACCTTTCCCGCCGAGGTTGCTGCTTATTCAGTTGAAAAGGTCAAGAACGGTGTGGAGCAGTTGGCCGGTCTCCACGCACAATACTGGGGACAGAGCCAGGAGGACCACCCTTGTAAGCACCTGAGGCTTTGCCGGGTTATCACTATCTAACAATCGGTAGGGATCTGGAACAACTACGACCCTGCCATGACCTTTATGTGCAGATCATGGGACGAGGTGGTTCGACGTCCCGGTCGCCCTCAGTTACCAGAGTATCTTATGGATGGCACTCGATGCAACGAGGCTTTGGATCGCTACTACGCTGAACGCAATCCTCGATTCCGAACTCTTCTTCATGGCGATACTCACATCGGAAACATCTACTTCACCGCCGACGACAGCATTGGATTCCTGGATTGGTCCGCCTTCCACTTTGGATCCTGTTTCCATGATGTTGTCTACCACATGACGGCCATGCTGAGCGTGGAAGATCGCAGAACTCATGAGATGGAGATCCTGGACCACTATCTTGAGACGCTGCACCGTCTTGGTGGTCCCAAGTTCGACCGACATAACGATCCCGAAGTCATGACTGAGTATCGACGATCTTTTATGACAAATGTCATATGGCTCATTTGTCCTGATGGCTTACAGAGCAAGGAACGTGTTGCAGCTCTGTGTGAGCGAACTGTTGCGACTTATGATGACCACAAGGTCATTGACGTGATTTTGAACGCACCCAAGCCATCTTCATAGGGGATTGAAGGTGACATGCCCTGTATTACGTAGGAGAATAGAATAATTTTCTCAACTTGCTTCGTGATATAGATGTGAAGCTCGGGTACTTAGCGGGCGTGGATCATTCGACAGTCCTGGCCGGGCCACAAGACAAGCTAACTTGCTATACCAGCATAAGAGACGAAATTAGTAGGTCAGCTTATAAGATTTAGACTATACTCTTTAGGCTATTTATTTTTGTTCACTAAGGCTTAGGAGGCCAACGTTTCTACTACTTCAATATCAAAGCTTTAGCAGTCTTTCAGTCAGGTACGACCATGGTAAAACCAGTACTAAAATCTCGAATTCTTCCTGAGAGTGAATGCTCGCCATATATAATCCTGCTTCTGCCACTTCATTCATCATTCTTGGCCAGGCGTCTAAATCTGGGCTCAAACACATATAACCAATCTTGGTTTTTCTGCAAAGAGGCCTCTGCCATTTGTTCCAAAAAGTCTCGAATCCCTTTGAATGGGGAGTATCTGAGGTCCCATGGCGTCCAACACATTAGCACGTACTCCAACTCCCGAAAGACGTCCATGCTGCCATACGTCTCTTGAACAAGATTATCAAGTTCACTGCGCTGGGACTCATTTCGCTCTTGGTAAGCGGAAAAGAAGTAATCCTTGGCTGGTTGAACAATATCTGGACCAATAAGAAATAGATGGGCTGTTGCTTCGTGTTGATCGAGGTGGCCCGAGAGACATATGCACCGTAAGCTTTCTGGGGTGGGCCAAGATAACATGTTACCAGCGTGAGATTGTGGTTCGTCATCACGTAGTAGAGGAATCTCATTCCCTTCCAGAAAGTCCAGGTCCTGCCAACAGACGTCTTCAGCCTTTGCCAGATAGTGAAGGGCATTCTGGCCGTTCCAAATCGCCTCAAGCCCGTTTGTCACGGTGAGGAATTCTTTATACTCTCCAGGGAGAGATATCTCGAGTCGTTTCTCCAATGCGGCGATATCAGCAGAAGAGCATCCCTGCCCAAGAAGGCCATCAGTGCTGCCGGGCCTTAATCGAAGCTCGTCCGATGGACGGTAAATATCCAGAGCTTCGTAAGGGCAGTTTTCGAAGGTGTTCTTGCTAATCGTGTGAACCAGGTCTCCTATACTCTGCTTCAAATATCGACGTCTCGGCCCTGTCTCCAGGCGGTTCTGGGCCATTTGGACGGCGCGAGAAATAGCTGGTCGAACCTTGGCTGGATGGATGTTGAGCATTTCCAACATAGGTTGTTGAGGAGTAAGTATGAATTTACTCCACGCCGGCCGGGAACAAGCCAGTTGTTCAATCATTTCGTAGGCCTCGATACGTCCACATATCTTGTCGAACACCTCTCGAGCCTCGGTGTCCTGGTTCAGCCGAGCGTAGATGTCGAGTGCAATCATTAATCCTGCCGTGCGATAGAGTTGCACGTAAGGATATGGGAATATCCCCTGACGCCACCACATGGCTATCTTTGAGTACCTGATAGACATTGGGCCGTTGGGACTAGCAGAGTAGGAGAAGATCCCTTCTTGGCTCATCTTCTCTACTACGGCGACCTGTCCTGCAAGAGTACCGTTGTAGTCGGGAAGTTCGGTTGTCAGGCCGTTATAGGCCATGTCGAGAGCTTTCCTGGCGGTTTCCTCTGTAACCTCCCATTCTTGACTAAACCTCTGGAGCCAAATTTCGCGACCTTCATGTTCCATCTCGAGGAGCTTTTCCTCGGTGCGCTCCTCTTGAGGGATCCATGACGGCCAAGACGAGTTTGCTTCCCAAGCAAAGTACATGCATGGCTTCAAGTACGGGTAGCATGTCTTGGAATAGTCGAAAGGGTCAATGGCTTTGTTGACAAGAGTCTCCAAGAGTTTGGTGGCGCCATCAACTTGGCCGATAACAGCAAAGTTCACAGCTGTCTGGGCAATACCTTGGATGACTTCTGCGAGGGAACGGTAGTCGGAGATTGCTGGTTCATCATCGACGTGGCGCAGGAGGAACTCGAGTCTGTTTTGGTGCGAATCAAGACTCATTTTGAGTGTCGTTATGGAGGATTAAATTGTGTAAATTCACGGCATCATTGTTTATTTGCAAGTCCTACGACTGTGACGTCATGAGTAAGCATACGACATTGCCTGCCTCGAAATGTTATTTGGAATGAAACAAGGAAACAGTGTCAGGTAATAGTCAAGCATGTTCACTTGAACACTGGGTGTTCACCTTTTTTCACTAGTGGGCATTGCACAATTACTGCTGCTATTCATCATAAAATCACTTTGTCAAATATCCTTGGGCGGCACCATGAAACAGTTTCTGGACTGAACATGCTCTGTCAGGCAGTTCTATTCATTCATAGTCCAGGTGGGTTGCAACCGGTACTGATTTAGTAGCTGACATAAATATTAGATCACTCTTAGTGTATATAGGGCCTAAGAGTGAACTAATGATTTCGTCTGTGTGGCTTCAAGTCCCTATTTTTTAGCAACCCGCCTGATGGTCCAGGCATTCAGCCCCCAGTTGCGCTAAGTTGACCCCCCGCAGCTGTCAAGCTCACAGCCTGTGGAACTCAGCATTTATGCCCTGTAGAGATAAGGATTAGCGATGCAGCACCACTGCTACACTGGATCCGGCAAACATTTGCAAAACCGCCGAACTGCCAGTGCCAGCCGGTTGTCAATAATCGAGAATCACCTCCTCCTCAGCTTCACCTCAACCTTTTTATTTTTGCGATAGGTATTTGATGACTCTCAGCTTCCCCTTAACTTCATGTTTACTATTCCTCGCTTCGCCTTTCGCAAATTAGTTTAATTGCGCTCCAGCGTGCGCAGTCTGCTCTCCAGTTCTGTTCTTGCAACATTCACCTCGCGGCGCTTCACCTTTACTTGGATCCCCCCTCCCCTTTCTCTCCCCTTCGCTCACCAGCTTTCCTTGGAACTCACATCTACTTTGACATCTCTCCACGTGGCTCTGGAACCGCACAGACCCTCGGCAGTGTTTCCTCTTGCTCCATCTTGTCTGGTGAACCCATCACTCTCCACTGCCCGGAACTGACTGGCCCTGCTGTTGTGAAGGCGAGTCCCTCTCTCGAAACATTTACTTGGTCTTTTCTGCCGACAGATCTATGAGACTCCGTGCGTGATGAACTGTCACAAGTCACCAAGACGTGCACGGAGCGGATATAGGATGGGCCCCATCGACATGACCTCGCCTAGCAACAGAATAAGGTAAGTAGGCAAGAACAAAACTGGTCGTATAAACACTTTCTGACCCGCGGTCTGAACATAACAGCTCTCCCAACACAAACCGTAAGCGTGCAAGGGACGAGCCAAGTCCGCGGAAGCCAGCAAAGCGACAGAACACTCATTGGGCAACGGTATGTGTTACATCTCTCAGTTTGCATGGTACTGGATAGTAGCTGATCCATGCCTCTCATTAAAACCACAGTCCAATACAGCCAGTCAAAATACCGTTTCTATTACGCGTCGCATTAATGAATGCGAGACTCGTTTACAAACCCTCGAAGCTGAGCATGCGGTGCTATCTCAAGATGGAGACCCCGATACTATCAGTAGGGCGAAGAGGCTGCTGGGTGCTACTGCTATCAGACGAGGAACAGCTGCTACAAAACTGAACAAGGTTAAAGAAGCAATCAAGCAGATGGCCAAAACAATCAGAGACTGCCACGACGTCGTCCCAGCACTGCTTCACCAAGCCCTCAAGGCAAGCCAGACCGACTACAACAGTTCTGAGGGCGAGCTACAGGAGATCAAAAGGCTCGAGGCCGAGCAGATACAACAGCTCAAAGACACTGAACTCAAATATCGCCAAGCTGACTCCAAACGCAAAGAATTGAGCAAGCAGATCGACAGATGCAAACTCAATCTGCGAAGAGCTGAGTGGGACCTCGACAACGCCCTTTTGCAACAAAGGATTGACGCTCTCAGCCATGTCGATGTCTCTACGCTTGCATTCAATGAGCGACTTCGAGTGTCAAAGCTTGTCCAGCAGATAGCGGAAATTGTCGATTAAGGTCATGTATCTCCGACGCATGACTTGATTATCAAGGGGTGACTTGGGGGTTAAGAAGGATCTGCGTTGTATGAATGGCACAAGAAGATTAAAGCTCTTTCAAGACTAGCTACATAAGAACGATGAATAGAGCCTTTTACTTCTTGAATCATTCGTCATGTATCGCCTGATAATAAGGTTTCCATCATAAATCACACTTTTCAAGCATTATGACTCCAATGCTCACACGGGACCTGTACAACATCTATACAGCTATCAATTCAATCAAGAGACAGCAATAGTCATCACTCTGCTAGGCTCTTTCCTGTCAGCTCACAATTTGTGGTTGGAAGTCCAGCCCGCGGCTAGGCAACTGGATGCTGGTTCATTATTTTTAAGACTTGAATATCACATATAATAAGATTCAGAGACGTAAGTTTGAATAATTAATTAATGCTATAGAATGCAAGTTAAATGAAACACTGAAAGGAATGGCTAACACTCGCTTGAAACACCTTGCTCCTAGCTCCGCATCGCTTGCTCGTAGCTTCTGGTTTGGCACATTCTTCCACAACCTGTTGCCCCTTGACGATCCTCAGACCCTGAGTGATGATAGTAGTTATGGAATGTCACTCGGTGATAGACTTTCAAGCAACTCCCAGTATAACTTCCACCATGATTGTTCGCCAGAGAGCTCATCAAGAGCTTAAGCTGCAGGGACGCCGGGGGCAGCGGGCATTTTGTTGGGAACCAAGTTTCCAACACGTTCGCCGATATCCTCTTCATCACCACCGACCTGCTCTCCGATGAGAGCTCCATCTCCAGTCGTCTGCCCATCAATAGCATCTCCATCAGTCTTAATAATGTCGGCTACCCCAGTCGCTCCTACCTGGTTCAAGACTGCAGCAGCACCGTCGGAGAGCTTGTCGCCTTGCCTCTTGGCCATCTTGGTCATTCTGCCCTTGGGGGGAGGAGGGGGAGGGGGGCTGCCGCCGCCGCTGCCGCTGCCACTCAATCCATTGGGCTCATTGGGCTCTTGAGCATCGCTGCCGAGGAGTTGGGCGATGTGAATCAAAGCATTTTCACCGGCATAGCCTGAAGCGTTGTCGGTGTCGCTGATGATAGAGTCAGCAGCAGCGCCTTCTCCGCCAAGCTGGCGAGGCTGGTTGACGGGAGCCGCAAAGGATGCGCCGACAACGGCGAGGATGATGAGAGCCTTGGTGAGTTGGGTCATTGTTGCTGATTTAGGATGTTTTTTGTCTTCGTGCTTGATCGAGTTGAAGGTTGGTTTGTAGTTGTGTGGATATGATGAAGAGGCAGGTTGTGGTTGTGGTTGTGTCTGTCAGGGTCTGAAGTGGAATGTGAGCTGAGTGATGTCTGTTTGGATGGAGAAGAAAAGTGATATGAAGGGAGATGGGACGCTTCCTTTTATCTTTGAAATCGTTGCAGATCGTTGCTTGTCTGAAATGATTCTTCACTTACGTAGTTACTGAGGCATAATATCTCAGTCTTCACATGTCGAATAGATGGTCTCAGCCATATTCGTCACTACTATGCACAAGTTCATAGGTCAAAGCGCTCAACACAGCTTGGATAGAAAGTTAGGGTCTGCATGACGTCAAAAAAGTTGAGACGCGATGAGGCTCAACAGCTGAAAGTCACAAAGATGCATCCGATAGACTGGCGAGGTGCGTCATATCAAATGATGCCACTTGAACTTCAAAGACAACCTTCATATCAGATGGTCAGCAAAAGCGTCAGTGGCGGCGATTGATATTGTTTTCTGTCGGCTCCGAGCACCGTTGACGGACCGCGATAAGTGAATCTATTGATCAACTGTGCTTTCGGGTGTGCCTGAGCCCAACGGCCTTCCAGGAGCATGACGTTAAGCTTCACGCAAGAAAGGGGTCTACGATGCGGAGATGTTGCCCTTCTTCCCAGTTATCAACATTATTAATTGACTGTTGAGCGAACACTCGTGGCCCTCTGATATGATTCGTGGACAACTTGATACTAAGAGTTAGACAACCAAATACGGAAACTTTCTTGACTTGAGCTAGACTACCCGTTGAGGGCCACCTACGACAACGGGCAGGTCCCTGAGAATCAGTGATTATCATTGACTGAAGTGAAGCCGTGATTTCCGAAAGGGTCCAGCCGTTGTTGCAAGTAGCTTCGGATGAACCCTTTGGAAAAAGCCATTTTGCAGATCTCTTCGTCACCAAAGATCGCAAAAGCCAAAAAAGGGGTCCTTGAGGCTTGTGATTCGGCGTTACTAGTGAATCTGCGCTAAGATGCCGATGAGCCGTGATCCCGACAATTCGGTCGATTTCGCCGAACTATAATTCTCTCCAACCACCCTTTCGCCGTATCTTAGACGTAATGCCTCTTCCCAGCTGCCCGGTAAGTTAACGGACGTCGGCTCAGGCGGCACGAACAAGACGTTGGGTTATAGTAACGGTAACGGAAAGTCAACCGCCATCTAGGTAATTTATAAGTTGAGGGGTCAATGAGAGATGAGAGGCATTATGTCTGATCTCCAGTCAGTTTATTGATTCTCTGGATCATCAACGGTCTAACGGTTGTCTCTTACTACATCTCGGCCTAATCTAATGTACCTACCAAATTTGATAATCACAGTGATGACAGTGACGTAGTCAGACTTGTTGGTCGTCTAGTTTATCATCAGCTTAACTCAACTGCATGATGACGGGTCTGCCATTGAAATCCAAAGCAGTGCAGGCGCTTTTATTTGTTAGTGGCATGCATTGATGGACCCTCTTCTTCGACGTGTCTGACGTATCCAATGTCATTCTATCAGTTCAGTTTGTCCTGTCGCCGTGTTTTACGCATGAAATGATACCTGTCGAAGATATGGAGAGACATGCAAATCTGCTTCAACCTACTCAAGACGCTGCACACAGGGTCAGTACACACACAAAATTTACTGAACCATCTTTTGGTTTTGGGTTTTAGGTTGCAAATAAGGAAAGCTCCGTTGAATTTTTATTTTAACGTAATCATGTCAAGTGTCTGTCAAAGTGAAAATCATCAGAGGCCAGGGATGTTCCGTTTCCCGTTGACGACACTTCCTCTCAACACTCAGCTTAGAGACAAGACCTGACCCCCCAATCTCGATCACGTCTTGGAATATTTTTAAGTCTAGTTAACAGTTTTCTCATGGCATAGTAGCCTCTATTCGGCAGAGGCTCTGCCAGAAGCGCGGTCTTTTTTGTCAACAATCCTTTGCGTAGAGGGTTTACAGGTATCTGCTCTCGAGACAGACTTCAATAAACTCTCATATGAATGCATTTCTTTTCTTAGGTATCACCAGTTAATGAACTCCATATTTATGACACGTAGATTCACCTCCAAACTTGCTAGCATATATTTTCAAGGCTATATTCTCTCTTCAAAACGCCAATTAGCGACAACACATGCGTTGATTCCCCAGGTGAACACCAAAATCTCACTGCCAGAAACACTATATGGAAATTACTTTTAACCACCATGGAGACTTCTGCAATAGTACCTCCCAGATAGAAGGCTTTACAGTGTTAGAGATTATGTTCATGTACCAAATAAAGAAAAGGCATCATCTGGTAGCAATGACGTCAGTTATTCATGGCCAGATGCAGGGAGAGATTGGTGCAAATAGACAAGAGATTTCACATGTGCCTATTACAATTGAGTGAGTTTACGATATTCCATGCTGCATAATCTTATTTTCCAGTCTAGCTCAACTCTTGAGTCTTGGGTCATAGTGTCGGTCGCGTGCATATGTTGTAGTGAGGAAGGAAATGAACCCTTGATCTCATGAGACAGCTCTAGTGAAATGCCTAGCCACGGAGGAGGACACGAGCCTCAGGGTATCAGAAAAATTGACCGGTATGAGCATAAGAGATAAAATTATTAGGGCAGTTTACGCCCCTTAGACCATGATTCTTAGGCTACTTATTTCTATACCCTAAGGCTTAGGAGGCCAACTTTTCTGCTACCCACTAGACGAGATATCTCGATAGCATAATTCTTAGCAGGAGCCCGAAGACCTGTGAAAAGCATGAATTGAGGATTGAGCCAGAGGTTATCGGCAAGGTCAAAGAGGAAACCAAAAGGCCTGAATTGTAGGACTAAACAGCTTGACTCTTTTTCTAACCCTCAAATTCAGTGGTGATCCGGTCTAGATTCCATGCGTATGAATGTCGAACAGCTCCTCAGTACCAATGGCACTGAAGCCAGATTCCTTTCGCTCTATCCTTGTCAGTGGCACAATCTACGCCGTGCTTATAACGGGCGTTCAAATGGTGTACTTCCCAAATGGCATCAATCCTCCGAAAGACACCAAGGAGTCCAAGGAGTCAGTGCCTCCTTCATCTTCAGCCCCTGATAGTTCGACATAACGCCAAACATTGGGACATATACTCACGAAACATCCCACCGTCTCAAGAGGCGTGATTACGATATGGCATTCCCCCATGGAGACGCAAAACCATTTGTGGGCATGCCCTTCAACGACTCCCAGGTCCTTATGGTTGGACGGGCTCAAATACAAGACTGGCCAGTAACTTTAGCTCCCACAGCACCAAAAAAACGAATCAGCTAAGGGTGAAGGAGTAAAGCAACGGCCAGGTTTTACATAATACAAGCATTATCTTCTCTATCTTTCCACATTAACCCCATGAAGTGCTCTTCTCGTGTGTAGATCCTTTGTCACCTTGTTGAGGTAACGGAATGAAACGACCAGGAATATGCCCAAATTTGGAAATGATGAGACAACAAGCGAATTGGGCAACAACTTGATCACCGTAGACAGAGACTTGTAGTTTCCCGTCTACCCGGTACAGTGCTAAGAGGGCCAGACTCTTTCCATGGCCGGTGACTAGAAGGTAGCAGAAACGCTGGCCTCCCAAGTCTTGGACCAAAAACAAGTAGTCCAAGTAGTATAAACTGACCGACTAATTTCATCTGTTGTACTTCGAGTAGCTAATTCCTCCGGTGCTTCGAGGGGAAACAAGAGTAAAACCAAGAATGCATGATGTTCCATTTCCCCATCGAACACAAGTTTCGGTTGCCACTGGGATTTCAATCCTTCTTAGAGAGCGACACTCATTAGAAGTACATCAGACCTGTGTTTCGTTACCTTACCCTGTTCTACCTATAGTTACATCATTAAAGCCTGCAGGCATGCCTGCGAACTTGACCGATATTTCTAGCTTAATGGAGCACATATGCCCTGAGCCTCAGTTGATGGTTCAGTTTTCCCCACAGATCTCTTATGCTATATCTGATACATAATATTTGATCTAGGCTGCCAAGCAACCGTATTTGTTTAATGTGTCTATTCAAGACCCAATGCTAATACGTCTCATTATTATCTTGACATCGTCACCGACTCATAATGAAGATGCTGGATAAATCCGTTCGCTTGGTCAGGACACCGTCCCCGTCACGAAACCGCTTGTCAGAATCGAAACAATTCCTTGTCTCATCGCTTGCATGCATGTCGGCGATTTCTTCCTGTTCTAGCTGCTGCGTATAGCGTTTGCCTTTGCCATTTCTCTCACGTTCGCTGTGGATCGCCAATACCAGAATCCTGGAACCTTCGAAACAGTTTATTCGACCGGCTAGTAAAGATGATCCACTAAATGTGTCTCTTTGGCCGTTGATGGTTAGTCTCCGGCAGAAGTTGAAAAAGCCCGGTACAAGGTGGTATTAAGCAAGGGTTCGTTGGCCTGGTGAGCGACCAACAATAGTTGATACTCGGCTGTCCCATTTACGGTGGATCTGTAATATTCCCGAGCAAGATTCGCATAGCCCAAATTATCAGCATGGATGTCTTACAGTGCTCAGATCGACTGAGAGAGAGATCTTCAATTATGCTAATGGGTGGAAGCTTGCTTGCTGCTCCCCGAAAAGGCTGAAATACTATATGCAGTACTGATTTTCATTCAACAGTCCGTGCCTGGTCCCCAATCTAATCTAAACGGAGATCCCCCAAATAGAATGCTAGTCCAACGCAGAAGCCAAAAAGACTGCTGCACGAGTGACGATCAGTGCTTTTCTCAACATGAGATTTCATGTGATTGACACGGCACGCATGTAGTTGATATTGATACCGCTAGCGAATGCTACATGGCAAAAGAAAGCCCCGTTAACGTTATTTGGCTGCAACCTAGTCTCTACGGAGTATTGAGTTTTTATTTATCGATACTCTGTAGCGAACCACTTATATTCAACATGTCGTTTTGCGTCGCACCCGCGAACTCGTATCGAGATTTCCAAGAATTCGTCTATTCTGGTTCAAGTCGCATTCCCGGCAGACGAGTTTCACGAACCTTGAGTGAAGCGTATCAGAAAAGAATATTAAATAGCGCAGTCACCACTTTAATTAAGCTTGGTCCGCCAAC
Organism: Fusarium pseudograminearum CS3096; assembly: GCF_000303195.2. Classification (NCBI taxonomy): domain Eukaryota; kingdom Fungi; phylum Ascomycota; class Sordariomycetes; order Hypocreales; family Nectriaceae; genus Fusarium; species Fusarium pseudograminearum. The sequence goes on along the minus strand of NC_031952.1, from coordinate 5,691,253 downwards.
ATTCGTATCCAACTCGTTGATATATAGCAACGGGTAGCTCGGGATAGCTCCTATGTTGCATCAAAGGTGGAAGAAACTGGCTCCAGGATCTGCGACCCTGAATAGGTCGTCGAAAAGGAGCGGCCAACTCAGGGTAGCATTGGGCCTAATATTCTATTCCTTATCAGTGTGCGGGTCCGAGCCGGACTGGTGGGGGATGGAGAAATGATCGTCGGTAGTGAGGAATGAAGAGTTAAGCATAACCCCAGTCATCTCTTTGGGCTGAATAAAAATATGATGCGACTTATCACATTGGCATATATACGGCAGGGCAAAACTACTATATTTTGGGAAGTGATAGTCTCAACAACAACAATCAGGCACATAATCGAGTCAGGGCCTACGGATACAAGCACAAAAAAGCAAAACGCATGAGCCAGTCAAAAACCTGGTCGCTATTGCCGGACAGCCGGGGCAAGCCAGGCTGCGAGTCAGCGCCATAAATTGGCTGGGGGTCGTTGTCTTACCCTGTATCATGTTTGTCCAGCGTAGCGGTCCTCAACCTCCTGGATGGATGGACTTGACTCGTCCAACACTATACTATCCAGAACCAGCAAATGATTGGAACATCACGTGGCGAGACCCTTTCTCAGCACGTAGAGTGGCACTCAAGATAAGAGCCCTTCGCTTTTAAACCGGTTCGTTTTGGCGCTTCGACGTCTAGCCCAGACGCCGGTAGCGAAACCACTACCGTACGCTGTCGTTGCCACGTGAGAAAGAACCACTAATGATTGTCGTCGTGGAAGAAAGCCACATGTTTCGAGTCAGTGCTTGATTAGCTTTGATCTCTGAGTAAATAACGACTTATTATCCTTGGTTGTTTGCAACAGGCGGCATGAAATGGAAGGAATTGAGTTCCGTCAGAATTGACCGGCAGTACTAGCTAAACTGCTTTGAGACAGAAATTGACTCAAAAGCAAACCCGACCTCCTGGGAGCGCGCGCTGATGGCGAATAACAAGCCATACACAGCTAGTGGAAACGCCTGCAAGGTTTTTTCCTCAAGCGAATGCTCCGTTCTCCCGGCGCAATTAGTTACGAATCATGGAATAACTACTGCAGCTAAGCCATCCCCTGTCATTACTACATACCTCAGAAAAATGCACGGGGAAGCCCGCCAGGAAGCCTGCCAGGTTTCTGAGGCTTAGTGGGAACAATCTCCGGAGGGTAACAAGAGAGATTGGCAGCGCGCGGTGAAAAGAGAGATCCCCGGAGCAGAGATCGAGTCAGATGGTACTCTGCGAGTTCACCAAATGTCATTGTAAATGCGAGAAACTCCATATGATCGCCCAAAGTTCCACAGCGAGACCACAAAACAAGATGATGTCGGACCGCGCAACGACCGAACCATCAATACGGACCCTCTAGACTAATTCTCAGAAAACCCTTCTAGAGCGTCTTTGTCTCATTTTACCGGGCATGGCACGGCACTTAGTCCCTGGGAGATCCCCTACTACGTAGATGCTAGCAGAGTCGAAACAGGCTAATGACCAACTACACTGACTCGAATCCGCTCACGGGGTAGGTGGCGAACCCAACTTTTCCAAAAGAGGCTCAGCCCCTATCTCCCACCGGGGGATCTAAAAGCGCCGTCCGCTAAGCCTTAGCATTGATCAAGTCTAGTTCGCCGCTTTACAGAGGCGCCGTTCTCGAATTCATCAGCGAGACCCAGCTGTGATTTGCTCTGCCGGTCTCTGGCAGTTGAGCCAGCTCAAATAGTCTTGCCAGTAAACGCTAAAGTAGTCTTCTGGAACCAATTTTTCTTAGCAAGTCCGAGAGCAAAAGAAAAAAACTAGACTGTGATCTGCAGATTCCGATCTGACTCGGAGGTTTGTTACAGGGGCTCTCCTCCTTCGTTTCCCTCTTAATGACGACAATTGCCGGACTAATTTCACCTGACCCGTCCAAACCCTGTACACTCCTTCATTTATTATATCTTGTACAGAGTCGGTCCTGACTGGCGTTTTGGCATTTTCCCTAGTATCTAGCATTCCAACTATCTGCGGGAAGGATTTGTCCGTTCATTATCAGACACACGCACACACATACGCAGACGCGCGCCTTGCCTTGCCATGGCCGGCTTCCTAGTGCCCGACCACTACGTGGCGTTGGCACCCAGCACCACCGACCAACTTGTCGCCAGTATTATTTGGGGCTTCACGATCGCTGTTGGAATCTTCTCGGCGCAAAAGGCTGGACAGCAAACATGGGATCAGTACAAACGAACAGGACGCTTCAGAGCTTATGTGTGGATGATCTGGGCTGAGTGGACCGCGTCGATGATTATCGGAATTTTGTCATGGTGCTTCCTCCGTGGTTATATTCCTCCCAGGTATATTTACTTCCGGCGCATTCGGCTTGTATACAACACATTGCTAACCTGCATATCAGCTTTTGGATCTTCTTTTCTCTCCGTACGATATGCTCCCAAGACCACCCACGAACGAGCTCCCACTAACCTGATATAATAGTTTGTCTATGGGTCGTGCAGATTCAGTGTATCTGCGGTATCATCATCAACCGAATTTCCCTCCTTATGGTCGATCGAAGAAACGCGGTCAAAATCAGATGGATCACCGCAATCATTCTTGGACTCATCAATATCAGCGTCTTTATCATCTGGATCCCTGCTCAACTACAGATTTCTCAGCGTTTCCACGACATCAACTTCATCTGGGATCGCATTGAGAAGGGCATTTTCTTGGTCGTCGATGCTACATTACACGGCTACTTCATTTATCTAATCCGCATCAAGCTGATTGCCAATGGTCTCACCAAGTACCAGCCTCTGATGCGGTACAACCTCTTCATGATTTTCATCTCGATGAGTTTGGATCTTATTCTCATTGGTAGCATGTCTATCGGCAACGGTTTCATGTAAGTTCTGGTATCTATCGTTCCCGAATTTTCAAGTCTGACTTTGAATAGTTATGTGCAATTCCACCCTCTTGTTTACATGCTCAAGCTCCACATTGAGATGAACATTTCTGCGCTTATCGTCAGAGTCGTCCGCGCGACTGGCGACCACAGCTCGTACCCTGACGGCTACGAGGATACTGAGCTTCGCTCCAAGGTCAGGGCTCATGCGTCAAGAAAGACGGGCTCAACCAGAGCTGGAGGAGCCATGTTCTCGACAGCAGGAAGGAATCTCGAGGTCCGAATCGATGCAGGCAACGACTCGGCCGACAACCAAACCAAGCCTCACCAAGGCCCAGGAATCACAAAAGTGACACAGACCCACGTACAGGTAATGGACAAGCAAGACGAGGATGACGCTAGCTCCCAATCCTCGACACGGCACCTCAAGGAGCCGTACGCATACCCGTGAAGGAATAGGGCTGACAGAGGGGCATTGAAGATGGAGACAATTCATTCTAGACCCGCCTCACCAAGCTGAGGCCGTGCAGTGCGAAACGATGCTTGCGGTATAAACTAATGATATCTATACTGATCAACGTGTCTCGGGCAATGATCCCACAATTTCATGTAAATACTACGTTAGAACTTGGAGAATCTCTCAAAAAAGGCCCTTAGGCTCCGCGTTACTCAGCGTAATGCGCATAATTAATAATTTGTGTAATTTCCAGGCTTGAGCTAATGTGAAAACCGCCCTTGACCTTGACCTTCTTCGCCGAACTGATGTGTAACATAGTCGGCACTCAAGACCCCGCCCAGAGTTCAGCACACGTTTAGACAGGCTTCGGAAGCCGGGGTCGGAATCAATGTCGGCCACTGACTAACGCACATTGGTAGATCCATCGTGGTAAATGAGCTGTTCTAGGATTCGACGTGCAAGACTGGGTCTAAAGGATTTTTAGCTCAAGCCATAAATAGCTAGCTGCGCGAGTTCACGCCATGGTTGAAGATTCTAAAGTGATTGCAGTGGCAAACTTGGAGAAGCGGCTGACTCGAACCCACTGTGAACCTTCAGAACACAATTGGCCCTAATTGTCTTGTATCTTGTGTCTTGTGCCTTGTGTAGCATGCGGCGCAGCTGAAAAGGCACCAAATGCCGAGCTGCCACATTGCCTTTGGACCGACAGCACCTGCATAGGGTTACAACGCAGCAAATAGTTTAGGCGTCACCGTTTCATCAAAGATTCACAGGGCACACGCACACTAACCTCCAGACCGCAAGGTGCACAGCCAGTGGGGGAGGGATCTAGACCTTGGTTATCCAGTTGCTGCTTAGCGTTTGCCGCGGGCTGCGGCTAGAGGGTCTCTTTTCGTAGCCACCAGACTCCTTGTAGCTAGTCACTATGGAGTAGATGTTGGCTCTGCGTTACCCGACTAGCCACCTCATTCAAAGTGCCATACGGTTCCCCAGTTTGCTGCAACGTACCCCGACCTGTTCGGTGTTTGACCAATATCGCAACAACCCCGGATGAAACGTCCTACGTCAAGTAAGGATCATGTATTGTTTTTTGGGGTCCGAATCCAACCAACAAAGTCCCGCATGAATGAGTTCAAGGATCTGGAGGCGACATGCATGTGGTTCAATGCAGATTAACTTTGTGAACATGTATATATCTTGCCCCCTCGCGCTTATACATCCCTTTTTCCCAATCCTGAATCATAACCGCCAGCCCAGTCCCTTACTATTCTCTGTTCCCAACCCGTTTTCGTAAAGATCTCCAACACTTGATTCACCATGGGCTTGTATACTAAGCTCGCTAGCGACATCAGCGAGGTCGATGTCATTATCGCTGGAGGTAAAGCCGACTCCTATTACCTTCTAGCAATTCTTCACCGGACGCCATTGCTAACTCCATTTCACCACTAGGCGGAACAGCAGCATGTGTCGTTGCTGGTCGGCTAGCAGAGGCGGATCCAAACCTGTCGATCCTTCTCATTGAAGGAGGTCAAGACAACCGTGGAGTCCAGAACATCGAGAACCCCGTCTTTTTCTTGGATCATCTGCTGCCGACCTCCACAACTACTTTGTTCTACAAGGGCAACAAGTCAGACAACTTGGGTGGACGCGAGTCCATCGTTCCCTCTGGTGGAACACTGGGTGGAGGCTCATCGATTAATTTTATGATGTACACACGTGCTCAACGATCAGACTTTGACTCTTGGAAGACACCTGGTTGGAGCGCGGATGAGATTTTCCCCTTTTTGAAGAAGGTAATTTTTAGTATTCTGATCATCTGTGGAACACTTGACTAATTCTCCGTAGCTTGAGACATACCACGGACCTGGCAACCCTGAACATCACGGATACAACGGCCCAGTCCATGTCTCAAATGGCACATACCGTTCAAAGGATTCAGAGAGTGATTTCATTAACGGTACCGCTGGAGTTGGCTGGCCCGAGATTAAGGATCTGCAAACACTCGACGCCAACAACGGTGTTGAGAGATGGTTGCGATATGTCTCCAAGGACGGTCGCCGACAAGATACCGCGACAGCTTATCTGCACAGCAAGATCGACAGTGACAAGTACCCTAACCTTCACGTTTTGGTCGAGTCAAAGGTCGTCCGAGTCATTCTTGACGACGAGAAGCGGGCTGTCGGAGTTGAATACACTCCCAACCCTGCCTTCCAAGCACAAATAGGCCCTACTCAACACCCCAAGTTGACCGTCAAGGCTCGCAAGCTTGTTGTTGTCTCATGTGGTGCTCTGGGTACCCCTCCCGTGCTTGAGCGATCAGGTCTCGGTGACTCTGCTACTCTCAAGAAGGCAGGCGTTGATGTCAAGCTTGACTTGCCTGGTGTTGGTCACGAGTACCAGGATCATCAGCTTGTCCTGTACCCTTTCAAGACTGCTCTGGAGCCTCATGAGACGATTGACAGAGTCCTTCGAAACCCTCACAAGCGCCAAGAGTTGATCGACGCCAAGGACCCCGTTCTGGGCTGGAACTCAATCGATATCTCCAGCAAGTTCCGTCCTACAGAAGCCGATGTAGCTGCACTTGGCCCTGAGTTCCAAAAGAAGTGGGAGAAGGACTTTAAGAACGCTCCTAACCGACCTCTGATGCTTATGGGTCTTGTTTCTTGGTAAGTACCTTTACAGTCCTTTTTCTTGGACATTCAAACTAACATGACACCAGCTTCCTTGGAGATCCCTCCACTGTGCCAGAACAGCAATACGTCACAGTCGGCAACTACACGGCTTACCCCTACTCCCGAGGTCACATCCACATTACAGGACCCGAGATCGACGACCAGCTTGATTTCGACGTGGGATTCCTCAGCGATGAGCACGATATCGATCTCAAGAAGCAAGTATGGGCCTACAAGAAGTCTCGAGAGATCATGCGCCGTACCAAGATGTACCGCGGTGAAGTTGCAGCTGGCCACCCAACATGGCCCGAAGGATCCAAGGCTGCTTCAGCGGACCTCACTGAGGCCCTGAGCGATGTCAAGGATATCGAGTACTCTGCCGAGGACGACAAGGCAATCGAGCAGTGGATCCGAAACAACATCGGAACAACATGGCACTCCATGGCCACATGCAGGATGGCTCCTCGTGAGCAGAATGGTGTCGTTGACGAGCGCCTGAACGTCTGGGGTACCAAGGGTCTCAAGTTGGCAGATTTGAGTATCGCACCAGAGAATGTTGGCGCCAACACCAACAACACCGCTATTGTTATTGGTGAAAAGGCTGCGGATATTATCATCAAGGATCTGGGCCTCGCACAATAAGTTTTACATAAATAATTAACATCTCTATAGCGTGTTCCAGTTCTATTTTCAATAGCATTGCTTTGCATCTATAATAGATAGATTACAATAATATCTTTCAACCAAAATCAAACCACACAATGGACTCGAGCATATGATATCTTTAACCTCTTCTCATCCATATCAAGTCACAGGATGTGCCACGTGGAAAAATATACTTTGACAGTAGAGTAGTTAATTTGATTAGCTTGAGGTACACTGTCAACAAGAGTGCTTTTGACCATTGTGGAATAGTGACAGATGATTTCCTTGCACGTATAGGAATGAGCATGCCGGATAAAATGCAAAAAAAAAACATACAACAGCGGGGATTCGCTGGTCGTCACCGACCCAACTACTAATCCGCCGGTTAGTGGCTTGACTATGGGAGAGCGGACGGGATCCCGTATTTTCCACTACCTTTGGTCGTATGTAGTAGATGAGTTGCTACACACGTATATGTAGGCGATGTGGTTGATCATCAAAAGTTTGTTTTTACTGCATGATCACCTAGCCTGCGTTCAACCACCTCCCAATCATTTCACTGTGGTCCTGTATATCGATCCTCTCATATGGTCTGTGGAGGTATTCTGGCTACTGCGGCCGAGAGCCACTGCGCCGTTGCGTGTTTGTCGCATGTGCCTATTCCCGACCTGTCATACCAGATTGAACAGGGCCAAGCAAAACAGACCTTCCATTTGGGGCACCGCCGAAAGACCGCATTCGTATTCTCGCCTGCATACCAATGCGAACACCCCATCAGTGAATGGGTCTCGATATTGCGGAAGCTACATACTCCTCTAGAGACAAGCCAGTTTATTCTACCACTATGAAGTCATTCTTTTACTCTATCTTTTCTTCATTCATGTTTCTTTGCTTTCCCATAGACAGGAAGTCGCATTGAGTTTCGTTTAGTTACTAAACCCCTCCATCTCCACTGATATTCCTGTATGAACTCTATTGTTCTTCCTCTTTAACCGAAACTCTGTAGCCGAATGATCACTGGCAGCGGCTTACGCGGAAACCAGGCGATCAACAAGGATCAGAAGGTGACGGTAGTATTGGAGACTGTCCCAATTGCATGCTTCCCTGCCGTTGCATCATTTGAGTGGGGTTACCAGCCAATGTCTGATCCCATTCTTCTTGACAACCAACATGATGTGACATTGAAGAGTCTGACTGCCAATTTCATAAAGAGGGGGAATTCCACCTGTCCTCTAAGCTGCTTTTTATCCCTTTCTACAGGCATATATTTCTTCATCATGGCCTCCGAAGTCACACAAGAACAGAACGAGCGTCCTGGAGACGTCCCCGGTTTATTGGAAGCAGAAGTAAATACTTGATGCGGAAAGAAGTGTGTATGCTGACTATAACCTAGAGTGATGCTGCGGATAGTGATTCTACTCTAGAGAGCGGGTAGGTCTTATACTGGAGATCGGACGACGTATGTTACTGACAAGTCATTGCAGAGATGGGTCGTCAAGTTACCTCACATCTCTCAAGTCTAGTATTTTCAGCTACAGGTGAGACCTCTCAACGGGAATTCTACTGTCAACTGTTCAATGGGCTAATATTCTATTTCTAGATATGAGGTTCGTTTTGTAGAGTTAGGAAGCGTACACGTCTGACTGTATAGCAGAACGGTCGTCGATATCATGCATTTCATGAAGGCACTTATCTAGTGGTTTGTCAATTTCTCTCAATCGCCTAATCGCTATCCATTCCGAATCTCTGACAAAATATAGCCCAACGACGATGAAGAACAAAACAGAATGGATTTGGTTCACCACATCTACAGTCTCGTCATGCAGGGGAAGCTTCATACCGCGCCTATCAACGACAACCCCCAACGCGTCCTTGATCTGGGCACAGGCACCGGTATTTGGGCTATCGATTTTGCTGAGTGAGCAATTACTCCTACCTTATTAAAACGTTGCCAATTTACTCATTTCGTAAACAGTGAGTATCCTTCGTCAGAAGTGATTGGAACTGACCTGAGTCCTATCCAACCTGATTGGTATGAACAATCCAGCACCTCTCTCCAAGCAAAAGCTGATAATCCATCTCTAGGACTCCTACCAATTGTGTCTTCGAAGTTGATGACTTTGAGGACCCATGGGTATACAAGAGGCCTTTCGACTACATCCACGCCCGCGAGTTGGAAGGTTGCATCGCCAATGAGGATCAGTTTTTCGAGCGCGCATTCCAAAACCTCAGTAGTGGTGGATACCTAGAAATGCAAGGCCAGAGGGCATACTTCATGTCGGATGACGAGTCAATCAAGAAAGCCGTGAATGCCGAAGTCTGGGCCGTGGCCTTGCGAGAGAGCAGCATCAAGTTTGGAAAGCCAATTGACTGTGTAACAGGATGGAAGGACAAGATGATCAAGGCGGGCTTCGTGGATGTGCATCAGGAGATTCGCAAAGTAAGTCAATATTCTACTAGATAGCTCATGTTGAGGATGTTGCTGATATCTGTCCAGATTCCTATTGGTGGCTGGCCGAAAGACCCGGTTCTCAAAGAGGTTGGAAAATGTCAGGTTATTCAATCCTGTGCGGCTATTGATTCCTATACACCTATGCTCCTTGGAAAGTTCCTTGACTGGGGTCAAGATGAAGTGCAGGTTCTCATGGCAAAGGCTAAGAAGGAGCTTCGAGATCCAGCTATTCATATCTACCTTCCCGTCTATTTCATTTGGGGCAGAAAGCCTTGATGGAGAGATTCACACTTCGGCAATGCTCTAATACGAGTTATCGTCTCTGTTTCAACTGGGTAATACATCTTGAGAGACATATCCCAGTCATAGTCATATATATTCGTGTATTGAAAATGGTATAAATCATCTACAAGTCAACAGAACTGGAGAGGATTGGGTTTTATTGGCTTTAGACGACTCCTACGATGTCGCATTTGTAGTCTCAGTCTTGGCACAAGCCACCAAACGAGGTGTCACTCAAACGGAGTTCTGCTTCAGGTTTTGTCGACAAGGAAACAGCAAACAAACAGACACTAGTTGCTGTTGTTTGTTTGTTCTCCCCCTCATGCTTTTCCATTTTCTATCCCTCAGGCACTTCTGGTGTTAGTGTTGAACGCTTGTCCCGATGTCTAAGAAGATTAATTACATCCCTTCTAGGAAGATTGATGGCATCCCTGCACCGTACGACATCGGGAGACATGATTATTTTAAGAGAAGGGTCGAACAGTCTTTCCGGCGATTCCGCCGAGGCATTAACATGTGGCCTTGGGAGTAGCTGCCTTTACACTTCAAGCCGAGAGCCGAGAACTGGAACAGCAATTGCGCACAGAAGTTGACCGAAGTGGTGAAGTCTGTATGTGTAGAAGGGTTGCTTATAACACATTTCGAGTTACGTGGCTTTCCGGTCCACCGGTACGAGAATAGATATTAACGACAGCCGGATTCTCAACACCTGGATTGGACAGAAGATATGCCAACACGCTTGACGACAGACTGCAGGTTGGCCCTAGATTGGATTTCAAAAACACAAAACGAACGCAAGCATGCCAAGCATGCCGAGGTTGTTCAAACATCACTAAACACGAAACTGGTAGCCGATTTGGTTCACAATGGGGAAGACGACGACGACAGCTACGACGATTCAGATACTAATAATATGAACATCCCTGAAGACTCCTTGATGCCAGAGTATGGCGATGGAATCAATGCTCTACGATCCTTTACCCCTACAAAGCCCGAAACTGATAGTTGCCGCTCTCTCGTCAACCATATACAAGTTCCTGAACATCAGCAACCTATTCCACGAAAACGCGTTCGACTAAGTGCTGCTCTTGATAGTGACTATAGTAATCCATCAGAGGAATCATTCGACCTGTAGGATGCCAACGCTGATGAGGAGATGAGCCGAGTTGTGAGTTTCAATCTCGGTCTCTATGATCGAGATACTGACCTCTATTGCCAATCGCAGGAAAACTCTTATCAAATCTCGACTAAGCGCAACATCTACTCCTTAAACGAACGTATCGAGAATACCGAAAACCTCATGGAATTGTGCTCGAACGAGCTCATTGAGAAGCAACACGACGCCTATAAGTGCCCGGGAGCTGGAAGACGCTAGGAGGAGACAGGACGAAGCAAAGCAGTCCCTACAAGCATTGAGGGATGGGACGGAGGATGGTCGCGAAAGTTATACACAAACTCTTGAGAGAATTGAGATCTTGAAGGAACATTGAAGATTTTAAACAAACCATTGCGAAAGACACAAAGGAGAGAAGAGTTCTCTACGCCAAACTTGCTATCCTAAATATTCTAGGCTGTCAAAACCTAGACGCTGTTCCCACTAACTATTTGATTCCTCTGCAATCGAAGTCCTCAAGTCCGTCGGCGTTGAGATGTAATTGTTTAGATCTCCGGATGGTATCTAAATATTTGTTTTCCGGTTGTATGCACAAGATCACAATGCAAAGGCATGTTGTTGAACATCGGGTGAGGCTCTTCTTGAAATGATTGCGAGAACGTCGACACACTATATTAAGAATTAAGTACAAACAGGGGTATCAACTCCATAGTAACAAGGAAATAACATGGCCTTTCCGTCCTGTGCGCTTCTTGTCTCACGAAGCAACTCTGATATGATGACCACTCCTTCGTTATGCGACTTGGCCTCTTCGTTGCGCTTCGCAAAAGAAGCTTTCTGTCCTTGAGAACTGTGTTCTGTAATCTTATCCAAAGCCATTGCTCCATAGTTGGCCACATCATCAAAGGTATCCGCCTCCTCCTCATCGACTTCTCCCTCGCGTCTTCTATGGGTGGCGAAACGGAGGGGTGTTTTCGTTGATTTGATCTTACGAACAAAATCTCGTCGGCGCGAGGTGTATCTCTCTGATCTTGCACTCCAGAAGTCTTTCGCCATCTCACCAAGCTCATGGGCCCTTGCTGTCGCCAGCCCTGAGGGAGTGACGTCAACGCGAGATTTCCAGTTGCCGGGCTTATAAGGAACGCAGCTCAGTGATTCCACGAAATCCCTGACCCTGACATCCAGGCTTGGTCCTGAGCCAGGGAGGACATGGTCGATAAGACCGATCTCTTTGGCGCGGTGAGCTGAGATCGGTAGCATCCCTCGGAGAATACCCCTCGCGATTTCTGGTCCGCAGCGTCCGTTGTAAGACAGGGAATGGTATTCCGAGCCATAAAGGCCAAGTGCTCGGTACGCAGGATTGAGAACAGCCTCAGAGCTTGCTATCACTACATCGCAAGCTGTTGCCAAAGCCACGCCGCCCGCTGCACAGTTGCCCCTCATTGCGGCGATGGTTGTGACATTCTTCCGTGGGAACACTTCAAGGAGCATGTGCACAACATCATCTATGCGGTTGATGTTGCGCCATGACTCTGTTGAAGGATCGCAACTGGCCTCAATGACGTTGAGTGCAATGCCGTTGCTGAAGTAGGAGTTGCCACCCATGAGAACAACAGCTTCGAGACACTCGACGGAGGCCACATACTGAAGAGCTTCGATGAGTCGCGAGCATTGAGGTGTGCTCATCGCCCCATTGTAAAACTCGAAATAGACAAACGCGACGCGTTGCTCGCCTGTCGGGGGTGCAAAATCAACCCAGACGTCTTGGAAGGTAGAGTGGGAGGCTTTGGACCAGCCGGCGAGCGTTTGCAGTGCTGTTGAGTCATCCATGGTGCTTTGACTAACAAAGCCGAGTTCGAGCAGACCTGTGACAGCAGGTACCTTGGGCCAAAGCATTGGGTCAACCTTGCGCTTCACTCTCCTGATATGGGTGATCCAAATGCCCATACCGTCGCATGTTGCCACACAGACTGCGCCGCTCCTGGACCCGATGACCTCTCCAGGCTGGCGCTTACAATCCACACTCCTTCCAGCTTCAACAATACCTCCATACACGTAAAGATTGGTACTTCCGAATAATTTGGTAAGACAGCCAGGTTGTGAGTCAGATGCTCTGATCTTTCGGGAAATGGCTTCTGCTGATTCTGTTCTGATGTCGAAATTTCGTTCTGCTGCTCTGAGGAGTGGTCGGCAATGTGTCGCTCCCCCAAGGAAAGGCTTCTTTTGTGTGACGGACAGTGTTTTGTATTCGGGGCTCGGCTGAAGATGTACTGAAATGCCGTGGACGCCAGGTGTCTGTGACAGAGGCTGTTGCCTCAAATCGGTTGTGATTCTTGGATCGGGGTGCTCGTTGGTAGCCGAGATGATGCGGTCTATAGCAGACAATGTGGCAGTGACTGCGGCTTGTGTGACGGAACCACGATATAGTGTCGCCTTTGTCGTTTCGGGGTCGTTGATGTCGAGCTCGAATTGCTCAAATGCCCAGACAGGGCCGGCGTCCATCTCGGCGACGGCTTGTAGAACTGTGACGCCCCAGTGGGAGCGACCGGTCTCATTCCAAGACTGGGCCTTGAGAAGTTCTGCAGAGTCTGACACAGTACCATCGTCTCCCATCAATACCCAGTCAAGGGCACTAGGACCAGCATCGCCTGGCGGTCCTGGATGAACGATGAGAGTTAGGTAGTTGTCGAAGACCTCACTTGGGACAGGCGAGGTTAGGAACGGGCAGATGATAAGGTCAGGTCGCACGAGGTTTGCAGCCTCGATCATGACCTTATCGGACAGCGCATATTCAATGGTGACGGTATGCGTCTTGCAGAGACGAAGGTAGAGTTGTTGCGACAGCGAGTTGTGTGCAGTGCAGAGGAAGAGAATGTTCAAATGTGGGGTGCGAGAGTCAAGTGTTGAGCTTGCCTCCTGGCTGGGGACTTGGGAGAACAGTTGTGAGTCCATGTTATTAAGGGTATACAGTATCGTTGCGTTTGATCAGACCTCGATTCCAGTGAGAGCATGCCGAAGTTTAAGTAGTAATGGGTTCATCGAGGGTGGGTGAATCACGGCTATTCTGATAATGACTCGCGCATACAACCTTTCCAGAAGGCTTTCACTGCTAGTTTACTCGTGCGACACTCATACATTCACGACTATCCTGATATTCAGAGGAGCCAAGTCCATTGGCCGACCGTGATTGAAGACAACCGTTTTTTGTGGTAGTGGTGGAGCTATTGAGAGCCCTGTTGCAACTAAGCTGGTTAGCCGTTGTTGGCAATCGTCTAGTGAGGAATTCAGCCCACCTCTCCCTAAGGTCAAAGCGTCTAACGATCAGTGTGTGTGTTTATCCCCGTTGGTTTCGTTCTTTAATCAGGCTGTTAGCCCGTCTTGGGTTTCAATAGTTCGTATGCTGTGTGTCAGTGCAGTAGGCTATCCTCCCTTGCATCCGGCATTGGTCACTTCGTACTTTGTTTTGGGTCCCGAAGATGCTATGCATGACTAGGATCCCAGTAAGTGATCGACGCTATAGAATGTCGACCCTCCAAGTGAATCGAAAAGCTTGGGGAAAACAACGACCACTGCGATTGATATAATGTTAGCAGTGAGCGATATTCACAAGTATGGCTTGGTCGACGCTTGAGCCTTCTTTTAGCACCATGCTAGTCATGATTAATTTCACAAGACATGACAGTGGACTGTAGCTCAGGTGCAAGCGTTTGTGAAAATGATCAGGATCGCATTAACGAGTAGTTGGTCTTGATAGCACTGATGTCCCCTCCAACTTCTAAGACAACGATTGCCGATTGTTGTCGGGGTGGCTGCAGCAGACAAGATGGTTTGCTTGCTACATGTACACATGCATCTACAGTGTTGGTCCTGCGGGGTCAGGCCATGGGGGCGACTGGAGAGCGACAAGACAGGGCAGAATGATCAGGCTTGTTGGCTCTACTGTAGGTGTCAGGAATAGACTTTAGAATGCCATTTATTCATTTCTCTGTCTCGCCAGGTGCAATTTGATGCCAAGAACTCTTGAACTCCCATGGTCACATAAGCAATGGTTGAGATGAAAGATAAGAGATGAGAGATAGCTACAAGATACAAGAGATAAAGTTTATGCTGATCAGGGGCGGCCCTTGCGAAGCTTTGGTCACTCAACAGCGCATGAATCTGAGGCTACCCTAATTAAACTAGAAGTTGTTTCCATACGTGATGTATTTACGAGCAGCGAACGACATATCGACGAAAGCTGAGCTTTGAAACCAACAAGAGGCGAATACTAATGATGTCGATATGTGTTAACTTAGACTTTTGGCTGATGTCTACCTACTCCAGATGCCACCGATAGAAACGTTGGTTTGCCCGCAGATGAAACAGCATCATGGTCTTCTGTCCACTCACAATCCTTCCTCAAGAACAATGGGGTGGAACAAATGATCTAGATCATTGTTGCGACCACACTTGAAACCTTAAGTTCGCCTCAAGGCTTGCCAAAGGTGATTATTTCTTTTAAACGAGCAATTCATTTGAGCCTCTGCATCAAGTGCCGTTATTTCTACAGCACCTTAGAGAGAGAGGGTGGGGTAAGTAGGTGACATAAATCAGCGTGTGCTTTGTGGCTGACAACAGGAAGATCTAGAAGCATTCTGTCACACCCTTCAGCGTTATTTTTTCTACCACCAACACAACCCAGCACACCGATCAAGTTAGTGCGTCCAGCTGAGACTCCAATACAGATGGAGGGGCGGCGGGCTAACAGCCAACAGCCAACAGATACCGGACAATCCGGCATCACATTGTCAAGACAAGAGTCTGGATCACCATGATCAGAGTAGATAGAAATATCAGCAGATTTCCATGCACGATTCACTTTTCTAGCACACCGCCATCAATGTTATTTCCACAACGGTTGGTTCCTGGGCTCAAACGCCATGGCATGTAGACCGCTCCACGCCACTGACCAGACAGTGACTGCCACGATTCTAGACGGTGCTGTGGCTGTGATCGTGACGGCTGGGTATCTGTAGGTGTTCTGATTGGTTTGTAAAGATCATGATCGTTGTCTACAGAAATCCACTTTCTCACAGCCAACAACAGTTCAATCAAGATTATCAAGAAACACGAGTCAGGGCGATTCCGTTTAGTCCCGATCTCACAGGGACATGACGTGGTGGTTTTCCACAGACATTTTGCGGGTACTAATCGGTGAGATGGTGGCTCAGTTGTTACTTTAACTTGTATCAGATGCGAGATCAGTTGTGATACATGGATCCTTAACAGAATTACATCAAGGTTGGCAGCCAATCTCTTACCCGACACTTAACCGTTTCTATGGAGACAGTTAGTGCAATAATTCATCAACCATCGGCATTGCGTTACCCTACACAAAATAACAAAAATAACAAAAGCTCTCTCTGAGTTGCTGTCCATACTGGAAAAGCTACGACGATGCTTTTATTAGTTACAGAATAATATTTTCGTTGTTCAGTAACAATCCATTTGTAGTTCGTATTATCTGTACTGGCTCTCATAACTTCACACTATATCAGTTCTCATCTAATACTGATCATGTCTCAAAACAGAACTGTTCAACTGTGGCAAAGAGTATCACTGCCAGCCATTATCCATCCCTGTGACGGATCAATTAATACGAATGATATGAATAGCATACGGAATTATAGAGGCAGCAAGGGTTCTTCCACTGGCGGAATTACTGTCATATGCTCAATCTGACGGGGCGGAACCCGCTCCTAAATCTCCGGAGTCTGGAGCCAATCGCTAGTCCATGTCCCTTGCTCACGGCTCATCTCCCGGTTGCTACCTGCCCCTAACCCCTTTCTAGTCAATATATCCTAAACGGAAATACATACGTGACTCTTAGCCAAGATTGCAACCCCAGATTTGGCACTATACATAGTAATAGAGTGGTTCTTTTGCCCTTCTGGCGAGAAAAAATTGTTGAGGGAAAATTCATTTGGCTCAGAGATTGCACCAACAAGGTAGCGAGCTTGGCGTGGAGTATCAAAGCTTCCAAAGCTGAACCTTCCTTCTTCTGTTATGTAAACCTCACCGCTTTGTCTTGCAGAAAAGTACCATGAAGAACTTGTCCTTCCATTCTGAGTCTGTAACTGTGAGAGGATCTGGCGGTAAGCTCGTAAATCGAATGCCGGTACGGATAAATCGAACCAGAAGATGGAAGGCTGAGACCTAATATTACAGGGATGCATGATATCGAGACGTCAAATCGATCGATGGCAGCTAGATCTTCTGATACACCTTAACAAAGAATGCATTAAGAACTTATCCCGTGTGCTATGATGTTCAGTATGGTTTGCAGTAGTATTCTGACCAACCGATCGGGCGTTGTTAATACTGTGCCCTCAATTTATCGCCGACTGTTGCCGTCGTCAAAAGTCCCAGCGTACCTTTAAGCTAATGCATGGAATTTGAAAGAATTGCATCCTAATAACTCTACAGCCGATAAGCTTATGTGTAGCCCCTGCCAAGATCCTGGGACTGGGAACCGTTGAAGACCAATGCAGGCACAAGCGCCAACAAGGTCCCAGTGCCTTAATCGATTGCCCACTGTTGAGAAACAAGTAGAATAAACGCTCGAATCACAGATTGATGATGTACCAGTCCATGCCTTTCTTGCTTATGGCGTTAAAATTTACCTTTTCGGTACTGCTGAAACTGTAAGCGCTTCGTGTGCAGCAAGGTCATGTCATTATCCGCAATGTTACCCTACAGAAACAAGTTGACATGTAATTGAGGAGTCGAATGTTTACTTAAGCGGCCCGTTTGAGGGCCTATCGAGTCATCGACCAAGGCGGTTAATGACTGGACGTGTCATGAGAACGTCAGTAACTAGGTAGTTCGCGGCGGTCATGCAGCAAGTTTTACTAAAGATTAGTGAATCTGTCACCGCACGCTTGGATCAACGACGTGCACCACCTGTCCGTGACTTGACACAGCCCGGAGCCTAACTTTGGCATCAGTCAGTGCTGAGGTAATCGCAAAATTTACTGTTTTGGTATCGGCCCATTCATTATCTGGCTGTCTCGACATCATGCATCCTCACTTTAGTTCGTCCCATTGTGGGGAATTCGGCTAACTGTAAACTTCTGCGATTAGTTTCATGTTTTGATATTGTCCGTTCTCATCGGGTAAGAAATAAAGGGGTCTTGGCGAATTTCGGCAAAATTGGTAGCTCCAAGAATAGTGCAGACGAGAGTAGAAGAGCCAAAAGCGGTGATACGGAGGGCCCTGACCAAGCAAGACAAGGTAATTGACAAATTCGACAGAAGTCATATAATCTTACTAGAAAAGTTACCGAGTCCAGCATCTGTCTACAAAATACCGGAACAGGACAAGGTTGTAGAGTTGACATGTTGGTAGTGGTCAGGTTGGGAGCTAAGATCACCAACTAGGGGTTAAACTCCACTACTCAGATTCACGACGCCGTTTTCAGACCCCTGTCGCCAAGAGCCGCAGCCCATCCTTGACCGAAATTAGCGTTTCATGGTCTCGTCTTGAATTTGTTCTCGCCTTACGCCGCAGGCTTGGCTAATGTAAGATTGAAGGAGGGTACTCGACAGCCTCGAGTCTAGCATAGCAACGAAGGGTCATTTGCCACACGTGAGAGAAGTCTACCATGACATTTTCCAGCTACATAGAACTGATATCAGCGGTCCAAATAGACAAATAGAAATTGAGTTAAAAATTATGTTTGTTTTTAAACTTGTTTGATAGGGGCCATAGGCGAAACTAAGAAACCCTGGTATGTCCAACCTTAGTTAGATTAAACAGCGGTGGTGATTGGTGCGATATTCGACGCCCACTGAAACAGCCCCTAACAGGTCGCCGTACTCTGTAACAGCACCTTTGCGAGGGGCACAGAACAAGGACGTTGGTTGAGGGTCAGATCAGGGATCTTGCAAAGACTGGGATGAATTGTTTTCTTCCGGGTCTCTTCCATTGGGTAAATTTGGGCGAAACAGTACAGGGAAATCTTCTATGGGCGGATGAATTCTGGTTCTAGCGTTAAGCGCGAAGAGTATCCCTGCTCTACCTACTCTACCCTGCCTGGCCCTGCCCAATGCATCAAAGAATGACAAGACAAATTCAAGATCCAAAATCTATAAAGGCATCTCGTTCGCCGTGTCCTTCTCGACTTTTCCTTCCTCTCCATCAACAGATCTTCATCTTCTTTCATTCACTTCAGTCTTTCTTTCGAAGAGCTAGTCTCTCGTTTCTTTCGTTCACTACAATCACCGAGCCAGTCTCCAGCAAACCAAGCAACTTTTTTACCATCCTCAACTTTTCGAATCTTTCAAAATGAAGTTCTCTACTATCGCCCTCGCTGCCCTTACTCAGGTCGCCTCTGCCCACTACTTCTTCGACGTTGTCACCGTCAACGGCAAGGACTCTGCTCCTTTCCAGTACATCCGAGACTTCACCCGTGCTACCAAGTACAACCCCATCAAGTTCTCTTCCAACCCTTCTGCCGATATCCGCGACAACTCCTTCGCTGATGGCGAGGACATCGTCTGCAACCAGGGTGCCGCCACCAAGGGTGCTTCTACCCAGGTCGCTGATGTCAAGGCTGGTGATGTGATCACCTTCAAGCTCGGAGTCGGCGCCAAGATGGGTCACCCCGGACCTACTCTGGCCTACATGTCCTCCGGCGGTAGCGATGTCAAGTCCTACAAGGGTGACGGTGATTGGTTCAAGATCATGGAGGAGGGTGTCTGCAACGCCGGCGGTGACTTCACCAAGGACGCCTGGTGCAACTACGACTCTCCCTCCGCCGATGTCAAGATCCCCGAGGGTACCCCCGATGGCCAGTACCTCCTCCGTGTTGAGCACATCGGTGTCCACCGATCCCACGTCAACCAGCCCGAGCACTACGTCTCCTGCATGCAGGTTGCCGTCACCGGTGGTGGTTCCGGCAAGGTCGACGCCGAGATGGTCAAGTTCCCCGGTGCCTACAAGGCCACTGACGACTACGCCAACTTCTCCATCTACAACGGTGCTAAGGCCTTCCCCATGCCCGGCCCTAAGGTCTGGGGTGGCGCTACCTCTGCTGGTGGTGCTGCCGGTGGTGCTACTGGCGGCAACGATGCCCCCGCTTCCACTCCCGCTGCCGGTAACAACGCTCCCACCACCACCCCCGACGCTGGCAACGGTGCCGCCGCTCCTGAGGCCGGCAACGGTCAGCAGCAGGGTGGTGCTCCTCCTCAGGGCAACCAGGGTGGATTCCCCGGCCAGCAGCAGGGTGGCGCTCCCGCTCAGGGTAACCAGGGTGGCTTCCCTGGCGCCCAGAGCGCTGGCTCTCCTTGCTCCGCTTAAGCGTGCACTTTAAAGATTTGATTCGAATATTGCTTGGTTTTGTCGATGTGTTGAATGGAGGACCAAGAAGTGGAGGGAAGAGGTTGCAGATTTCTGGTCAACTTTCATGTATAAAAGAGTCCTGTTGATCGCATCAAGTTTATCTGCTAGATGAGGAAGGGGATGGTCTGGAACTGTGCTCGTAGTCATTTTAGCTTTGCTTAATTTATCTGAAGCAATCTGAGGACAAAAATCGTTTCCCACTGCAAGCTGTGATGTCTTCTGTCTTTCTCATTGTAATAAATTGACTGTTCAGCTATAACCGTCTCTCGCATTTACTATCAGCAAAATCACCTTCGAGTCCTCGAAGTATGGCTTTGTTGTACTCGCTATTCTGATCAGTGCGTGTTTGTTTGCTCCATCTGTTTCTCCAGCCCTTGTTGATCACTTTGTTTCGTTCGAGGAAGCCCCTCGAAGCACGAGGGATGAGAAAACACACTAGCTTGAATTGGACGCCTGTTGCCATCCTTCGACAGGTAGACAGTCGACGATCTGACGTTACCCAATGACGTCAGAAAATAAGCATCAACGACTTGTCTCACCGTGAATCACAACTTCTACATGGTTTTTCAACTACCTACTACAATCACAATTCAAAGTAGAGAGCATCTTTCTATACATTTAGATAAGTTATAATGCCTCAGCCTCAGCAGTTTGATCGTGATGCGGTCTTGACCAACCCCTCGCTCAGTGAGGTTTACCAAAAGTTGGTGAGCGTGGCCAGCGAGTTTGCTGTGTTGGGCGAAATTGAAACCACCAGAACATTGGTCTCGCTTCTACTTCAAGACACTACTTTGGATTGGCAACGCCAGCAGCTTAAAATCTTCGAACCCTTCTTCGCAGCGGCCGGCCTATGGCCTGCTGAGATTCCAGAGGAGGATAGAATCACGAAGACGGCTAGCAAGACTACTGCTAAACATTCGTTAGACGATGAAGAAAATGGGAGACAGAAAGACGACGAGAAGAAGTTACAGGAACAGATGAAAGAAGCCAGGGATGAGGGCAGCTCTGTCGCTGTTGATGCTCTTTGCACTGCCACAAGGCTGGCGTCAAAGCACACCGAAGATTTGCAGGAGATCAAGAGCGATTCTAGAGTTCAAGAAGCCCTTGAGATCATCTCCAAGAATCTGCACAGAAGCCGTATGATCAAATCGCTCGTAGCCCATCACGAGCTTTGCGGAATTCTCTCCGCTGGAGAATTGGCCCAAAAGGTTCCTGTCGACAAGGCGAAACTCGAAGCCGCTGGCAAAGAAGTCATCGCAACATTCTCTGAGCGCTTTACTAAAGGCCGCAAAAAGCACGATATAGAATCAAAGCCAATGAAAGAAGTTCTCTTGGAACTGGAGCGTTACACGAAAGCTAATGGCACAAGCCATTGGGATGAAATGGAAGAACCAGTGCCCGAAACACTATTTGTGTTGCCACCAGCTACGGATGAGCAGATCTCATCGCTTGAGAAAAAACTCGATATCACGTTACCGGACGACTACAAAGACTTTCTCAAGATCAGCAATGGCTTTGGTGGGACTTGGAACGGGTATCATCCTGACAATCCCCTGTATGGAGTTGACGACGTCAGCTGGGCTAGTGAAAGCTTAGAAGTACCGTATGTCGAGCTCCACGACAGTATCTCAGGCGTTATTGCGCTTAGGATAAACGACATGTCAAAGCCTGATTGGCCGAGCTCCGGACGAACAGTCGAGATTGGATCTTTCGACGTCCTCAGGACTCTCCTTATTCCTCCCAAAAATACAAAGGTGATCTTGGATGCTTATCAGGAGGCTCTGGATGACCCAAGGAACACGGATGACGCGAAGAAGCAAACACTGAAGAGCATTGAAGCTAGGTATGGCAGTTTGGAGGAGATGAAAAAACTTGATTGGGCAGTGATTGAACAACATGACTCCGAGACGCTTCCTTCCGGGACATTCAGGCAGTGTTTGGAAGAGAGACTGTGGAGGGCCAAGCGTGGACCCTACCTGTACGGCACCGAAAAAGAACTAGGAGGTATTGCCTACAGCTGCAAGGCTAATGATGCTTGAACTTGCCGATGGCATCAGCCGCGTTCACAAACGGAGACGAGGCGGTGAAGCTTAGTATGATGATTCAATATTGTTTAGTTGTTTAGCACCTGGTGTTGTATGCTCCTAGAAAAAGATGTTACCCGTGGATAGCTGTGCAATTTAGCCCTTAAAAGAAACCGCTGTCCATGAACCCAATGCCCTTGTGATGTGTTTTTATGTCCAACTCCGCATCTCTTTGTATGCCAGATAAATATTCCCGCTCATGTTTCCGTTATTTAATTATGTATAATATTTAACTTTTTTCTTTTATTTGACCTGCTCCATGCAGTCGGCTTATGCTATTGTGATCATTTGTAGCCAGCTACATGACCGCGCAACCACCTGACTTTTCCGCCGGGGAAGAGCTTCTCCTCTGTTTTTGTTGCCCTACCTTAGATTGAGTAGGTCTTGATGGTCGTTGATCATGAGTCTTGCCGCTTTGTGATCGCTGGTCATGAGCCTTGCCGCTTTGTGCTGGACGCTGGCCGTGGGACTTGCTGGTGGCATTGGTGTGTGTTGTTGAAGCCTTTTCATATGTTTGCTTTGGGCTTTTGCCGTGGCTATGTACTGTCGAGGCTTTGCCAGAGACCTTGGTGGTATTAACCAACCCTTTGTCGTAGGCTATACCAGGGCGAGGAATCTTGAGCCACCAGCATATCTCGGCCTCAATATGTTGTAGGATGACCATGAGTCTTTGTTGATATGGGACGAATGAGAACGATCGACCGAGGCTTGACTTGGCTTTCGACAGTGGGTATAGTAGTTGGCTGTTGATCTCGTCCCGGTATACTGGTAAGTTTTTGGCTGTGTATCGTGTTAGCTAGGTGACTTGAGTTTGGCATGATCGGCGAAGACTTACGAGCGATATCTGTGTACTTGGCTTGGCCTTTGGCCGAGTTGAAGAGAGCCGAAAAGGTATTTGCACCCCTCACGATTGTCTCGGACAGCTTCTTTTTGTCGTTCTTGAGTCTTGTTCGGTCCTTGTGTTGCTTGGGCAGTTTGATATCATCGATAATGTCAACGACATCTGCGAAATAGTTGACGATGTCTATCAAGACAGCCCTTCCCAATGAGTCGTTGTATCCGCTGGGGCCGTTTGGTCGACGGATGCGCTCAACATGGCGAGGGAAGTGAATATGATCGCTGGTTCGTACCATTGTGAATGATCATTAGATAGTGAGCAGATATTGGAGTGGTAGAGATGGAGAAGATTAAGTGGCTAGTGCGTTATAGTGGCAAAGGGCAATGATGATGTTTCAACCAGGAAGCGGTCTGTGGGACAGCAGTCACCCGCTTTTATAGCCAGCTGTCTCTTGAATTACACATGACCATGTTGGCGTGGACTGAGTCTTGTCGAAATGGTGGTTTATACATGGAGAGGCTCCAAGCAAGGGTGCCAATGATAGAGAGGTCAGATCTCGACCAGGTACAGTCACTGGGATAGTGGAGAATACAACGCGTACACCGGGTCTTTTTGACCAAAATAGTGGTCTGCAGCCTGAAAAGCCAGCAAATCCAGACCTGACGCGGCCAACATACCATGAATAGAGGGTCCAGATGACCGAACAAGCCTTGTGCATGCCTAACAAGTGGATTTTGGACGAGAGGACATGGTACCCGAAGCTAAATGCTGCAGATGCTACAGAGCTAAGGCAATGCACCTGTCGCTCTGTGCATCCGGGCTTTATGGGGTGACATTTTATTACAACTGCTGGGATCTGAATATGCTCTTGAATATGGATTCGATCAACGACGATCCGGATCGTTTTTATTTTGTGGTTTTTGTGGTCCAAAAGGCTTGACATTGAAAAGAGGTCTGACTCTAGACCTTGTAACCATGTTCGCTGTCGCGCCCAAGAGTGGAGTGGGATTACTTGGAAGGCCTCGATTGGAGACAAGGACCCAGAGTTAAGTTAGTCACTTTGATGTGCTGCTGGCTTGGTAGCTTGGGCATGGGCATGGGGTTCTAGACGAATCACGCTATAGACTGATAGCCGCAATTCGCATGTGGAAAAGCAGAGCATGTCGTGTACATGCTGAAAATTAATGAGAAACCCGCTGTAACTTAGCGACTACAGTGGATCAGGCCATGTGTCTGTCTGTATGGCTGTTGTGCATGAGTCAAAGGCCACGAACATGTCTTAACATAACTCCCAGGGGCAAACCATGGACAACTCAGCAGCTGTATCCTATGACTCAATCGTTTCACCGTAAGAGCAGACTTTGCGCTGTTCAATTGCAATTTTTTTTTCTGTACTTTTATCATGTGCTTTGCCTCTGCCTCTTTTCCCTTTTGCTCTACTCGTGCGCTGTCCGTGTTGCACTCGCCAAAACTCGCTTGAGCGTGATGCTGATGCGTTGTCTCTCATAGGCCGATGAAGCCGGGGATTTGCTGTCCAGTCAAACGATGTCAGAGAAAGTGATCAGCAAATTCATGTGGATATTCTTCGCATGTTTCTACACCCCAAGGATTTTACACAATTCCTGTCCTGCATTAAGCCAGCAATTCTGTTCTGGCTGGTGTCTGCCCCTCTTCATCTCTCTGCCCTTGCATGAGAGATCGCTGATCTTTGTTTGTGGGTGGGTTGTTATTTTGCCTAAACATGTTAGTCTAAAAACTTCAGATGAACGACTTGACTGCCCAAGGTTCAAGATCAGCACCGACACTCAAGAAAAGCAAGTAACTTCGGAGAGATTGCCGATGAAATGTCGTTTTTGTCTGGGGTCATCGTCTGACCTGACAAGTGGTTTAGACCAAGATCGGACCAAGACAGAGCCCGGGCCAGGTACCCCAAGTCAGTATCTCAACGCCGATTGATGGAGTAATGGTCCATTGTCGATCTTCCCCAAAGTCGCTCTCACAGAGGCTAATTCAATCAGCCTGAATGGGAATTATCTCCTCCTCCGCATAATGGACAATTAGTATCGTGAAATGAGCCGTGATATAAGACGGTGACATTGCGCACCATTTCAATCAAGGGAACTAACCAGCTGTGCCGATTCAGTCACAGTCACAGTGATACTCCGCCATGAGGGTTTCAACTCTACTCCTTGCCTTCTCCACCTGCGTGTTGGCAGAAGATGGCTTGGACGGCTGGCTCCGATACGCTCCCCTGCCAGCACACCAAGTTTCAAGCCATGCTAAATCCCTGCCTCGCAACATCCGCGTCATTGGCGGCTCAAAGAATAGCCCACTGCAAAGTGCCGCGTCTGAGCTTCAAAAGGGCTTCAGCGGTATTCTCAATATTGACTTGAAGACTGCCGACAGCAAAAAGACTTGCGACTTCGCTAAAACTATTGTCGTCACTACTGTGGATAACCTTGAGAAGGCATGCCACGATAAGCAAAAGCATCCTAAACTGGAAGAGGACGGATACTGGCTCAGCACTTCCGATAACTCTGTCAAGATTGTCGGTCAGAATGAGCGTGGCGCCCTTTACGGTGCTTTCGAGTACCTGTCAATGCTTGGCCAGGGCAACTTCAAACATGTGGAGAAAGCCTCAAACCCCAGCGCGCCAATTCGCTGGGCTAACCAGTGGGATAACCTCAACGCAAGCTCAACCCATGGTTCCATCGAGAGAGGTTACGGCGGTCCTTCCATCTTCTTTGACGGCGTCAAGAACGTTCGAAAGGACCTCTCGCGCGTACCTCTGTTCGGTCGTCTTCTCGCTTCCATTGGCATCAACGCTGTAGTGATCAACAATGTCAACGCAGACGTGCGTCTCTTCAACAAGGAGAACCGTGACGGTCTCGTTGAGATTGCCGATCTTCTTCGACCTTGGGGTGTTCAAGTTGGTCTTTCACTCAACTTTGCCTCACCCAGCGTGACCGGAGACCTGGATACTTTTGATCCTCTCGACAAAAAGGTGATCAAGTGGTGGCATGATTTGACGGATGGACTCTATGAGCGCATCCCAGATATGGCTGGTTATTTGGTCAAGGCCAACTCTGAGGGTCAGCCCGGCCCTCTCACCTACAACCGTGAGTTCTTCTTGCTCTATAATTCCCCGACAATAAAGCTCCATAATATGGAAGTTTCTTCATAAGCGACAGTGGCTAATTATTAACAAGGCACACTGGCGGATGGTGCCAACATGTTTGCTAAAGCTCTCGAGCCTCATGGAGGAATTGTCATGTTCCGGGCTTTCGTCTACGACAAGCTCGACTGGACAGATTGGAAAGCCGACCGTGCAAATGCCGCTGTCGAATTCTTTAGCGAGCTTGACGGAAAGTTTGACGACAACGTTGTTGTGCAAATCAAGTACGGTCCCATTGACTTCCAAGTTCGAGAACCGGTCAGCCCACTGTTCTCTCATCTTCGCAACACAAACAGTGCGATAGAGCTGCAGATCAGTCAGGAATACCTGGGCCAACAATGCCATCTTGTGTATCTGCCTCCACTGTGGCGAACAATCCTGGACTTTGATATGCGTATCGACGGCAAGAAGTCCAACGTTCGCGACATTGTTTCCGGAAAGGTCTTCAAGCGCAAGCTGGGAGGCTACGCTGGTGTCACCAATGTCGGACTCGACAAGACTTGGCTGGGCAGTCATCTGTCCATGTCTAACCTTTATGCTTTTGGTCGTCTGGCTTGGAACCCTCAAACCGATCCTAAGGAGGTTCTCGAAGACTGGACTCGTTTGACCTTTGGCTTGGACAACAAGGTGCGAAAGGCAATCACTGAGATGTCCATGGAATCTTGGCCTGCGTACGAGAACTATTCTGGCAACCTGGGTATCCAGACACTGACCGATATTCTCTATGCCCATTACGGTCCCAACCCTGCCTCGCAGGACAACAACGGCTGGGGTCAATGGACCCGGGCGACTCGTGACCACATTGGAATGGATCGTACCGTAAAGAACGGAACTGGAAACGCTGGCCAATATCCTGCTGAGGTGGCCAAGCGATTCGAGAACCCTGAAACCACTCCCGATGATCTGATGCTATGGTTTCACCACGTTCCTTATGACTTTAAGCTTCACTCTGGCAAGACTGTTATTCAGCACTTTTACGATGCCCACTACAAGGGTGCCAATACAGCACAGACGTTCCCCAAGCTATGGAAGTCACTTCAAGGAAAGGTCGACGACGACCGGTTCAAGCACGAGCTCTTCAGGCTGAACTACCAGGCTGGCCACTCCATTGTCTGGAGAGACGCCATTAGCGAGTTCTACCGCAACCTCTCTGGTATTGCGGACACTCAAGACCGAGTCCGCAATCACCCCTACAGAATTGAGGCCGAGAAGATGGATCTCGATAACTACCACCCCGTCAACGTAACACCGACAGAAACCGCATCAAAGTACGTCGCCGTTTACACAAACGGAACCGGCACAGCAACAACCAAGCTCAAGTTCAAAAAGGGAACCTATAATCTCGCTGTGAACTACTACGATGTTGCCAGGGGCAAGGCTACTTGGGCAGTTTACCTCAACAAGCGACTGGTTGGCAAGTGGATTGGAGATAACGAGGAGAGGCTTGGACACTGGCCTAGCGACTTTCTTGATGGCCACTCCGCTACTCGAATGACCTTTGAGGGAGTCAAGATTAAGCCTGGTGATGAACTGACTATCATTGGAAAGGCTGACGGTGCTGAGAAGGCTGCGTTGGATTACATTTCGCTTCTGCCTGAGGGTGTTGTCGATTAAGACGCTTGAGGGTATCTGTACATAGTTATTGTAGTTTATATAAAGTTTTTGAGACAGTATTTTGATTATGAGAGAGTGTGTTACCGATTCTAGAGCTGAATGCCTGAGGATAATGAAGTTCCAGGACAAGTCTTACCCGTCTACAGTTATCTTGTATACCAATTCTGACTTAGAACCTCAGCCGCTTCTCATGTGGCCCGCTCGACATATATTTTACATCGTGAGAATCATTTTCTGTGACAAGTCTATGTCTATGATGCGCACAAATTCTGATCATCAATTACAAGGAAGCAAGCAATGTATTCAAAAGCATCAGTCAATTTTGTATGTGCAACTAAATATATACGGAAAGAATATTGAAAATCCAGAAATGACTGGTGATCGTGTCACATTTTCCCCATCCTTTGGTGAGTGTTGTTCTTGGCTTGCTCACCATGGATCCTGCAGTTCGTTTACAGGAAAGAGGGGTTGGCGTTCTTGAGAAGCTGCTCGAAGTAAGCCTGGAACCAGGTTCCAGCCTCAGGAGCGGGCCTAGATATCGGAATTAGCATGAGGTTTAAATTAGGAATTCACGTTGTAAAACTTACTTGACAGCGCCGTCAATACCGCAGTGGTAGTCGTAGCGAGCAGCAGAGGTATCAGAGGTACCATCAGACTCACCACCAGGCTTGACCCAGACGAAAGCGTCGACGAGGGCATCACCAGTGTTGGCAGAAGGTCGGAGACCGAATCCAGTTCCGGGAGCGTTGCACCAGTCACCCCAAGCCTTCTGGCCAGTGGGCTGCTTACCAGATCGGCCCTGGTCGACGATGAACTTGGCACCGGGCCAGCCCTCCTGCTCCAGAAGAGGAGACAGAGCGTGGATGTACTTCTGCTCGTCGTAGTTGGGGTTGCTCTCGGTGTAGCCGGGCTTGGAGGACAGCTTCCAGGCGTTGTAGTTGGAGACGTTGGTGACGAGACCTCGGAGGCGAGATGGCTTGCCGGCATCCTTGTAGAGTTGACCGTAGAGCTGGGCGGCAGGAGGAAGGTTGGCGGGCCATCCCAGCCAGCCACCGTGTCCGGCGTCGATGTACATGGAGACGTTGGGAAGGTTGAGCTCCTTGAGGGCGTGGACGGTGAGCTCCTTGTAAGCGCTGGCAGCGTTGGCACACTTGGGGACGTTCATGTTGGTGACCATGTTGGCAAGAGAATCAGGCTCTAAATGGTTGTTAGTAAGAATTATAAATGAATCACTCAGGTAAACTAACCGATGACGAGGATGATGCGGGTATCAGAGTAGTTCTGGAGGATGCCCTTGATCTTGGCAATGTAGGCCTTGTACTTGTTCTTGCCATCCTTGTCGAGGGAGTACTCTCCGTTGGAGGCAGCAGCAGCACAGTCACGGTCGGGAAGATCGTAGACGACGAACTGACCAGCGTAGTTGCCACCGGCCTTGTTGGCCTTGCGGATATCGGCAAGAGAGTCCTCCATGAAGGAGATGTGGTCATAAGTGTCCCTATCACGGTTAGTAAAGAGGTGTATATGCAAAGAGAACTAACTGTTAACTCACATCCACTGGAAAGAAGGAACATTGGCGACCTTGGCGGCAGCGGTGGCCATGGCACCGCTCAGCTTGGGGATAGCAAGAGTGCTGACCTCGGAGCGGTAATAGTTGTTGGCCCACAGATCAACGCCGGAGAAGGGGTTGTTGGTGGCAACAGGAGGAGGCGAGGTGACAGAGCCTCCATTGCCAGCAGTAGTAGTAGCCTTGGTGGTTGTGGCACTGACGATGGTGCTCGTGGGGGAAGGGTCCGCGGATCCAGGCTGGCACTGGGAGTAGAAGTCGTTGACCTTGACACACTTGTTTCCACTGGTGCAGCAAGGAGTACCGCTCCAGTTCTGACCACCACATTGAGACCTATGGATATGTTAGTAATTGCTCCTTTAGAAAATAGAGCTGCAAACACTCACCAAACTCCGTTGCTGCAAGACTGACGCTCTTCAACGGGAGCTGCGAGAGCAGTGGCTGCAAAGGCAGCAGCCAGGAAAAGCTTGTAGGCCGTCATTGTTGCCGAAGTCGAAGAGTGTCTGGAGATACTGGACTGTTGACTGTTGACTGTGGATGAGGGTAAAGGAAAGAATAGTTTGAGGTTCAAGTAAAGACATTATATACACCTTGACAAGAAGTAGAGCCTCATCCTTGGAGAGACAAGTGTCGGAAACACGGGATCTCGAACCTTACAGCAAAGTTGCAAGGAATTGACGTCTCCTCAAGGACGAGCAAGTTTATTCCGCTTAGGCAAGGCTTGTATTCGTGCTATATTTGCGGATGAGAGTCAGCAGGTTCCGAAAGTCTCCACGACTGAACGGCTACGAGGTACAGAATGTGGAAATTCACGGAGCATCTGCTTTCAGTGTCTCCTCACTATCCACAAAACGTTCAATTCAGCCGATTCTCCAACGGTGCTAGCCGTAATGGCTACCGGAAACACTATCCGATGAAATCATGTGGCCAAAAAGAATCCAAAAGCGGGCAGAGAAATATCGTAACATCGGGAAAGCCCTTCTCGGAGGAGAGCCTCCATGTAGTTCCTATTTGGGAAGCGCGGAGTTGGACGAACTAGCCATCGGACCACGATCAACGGGACGATTATCCTGAGATCCGAGATACATTTTGGATTGTAAATTGGCTTTTGAGAAATTGAAATGAGTCGTTGACAGCCTATCTAAGCGATGTGGTCATCGTGTTGTTGTGCTTCGGCTCCCGGGACGTCGGATGACATGTTGTCAAAATGCAACTTGAACTGAGCAAGATTGCCAAAACGGGATATGTGTGGGTTGTAGTAGCCAATAAATCAGCAAAAGCATTCACAATTAGCAGCTTATTGGCTGTAAGTGTATCTGACTGCTCCTACTGGCAACTGACATCAGGATCACCTTGTTTATACTATGCCAAGACGGTAAGCCTTTCCTTGATCCTGTACACTTCAATCATGCTTGAAAGGGTCTGAGAACCCCTCATTGCCAAATATAAGTGGCATCTCGCCATGTCATTCATTACGCAGTCTTGAAATGTCACTTTGACTTATTAGTCTCCCACAAACAACGACACATCATACTGGATCTTCCGAGACCTAAGTCATGCGCCAACGTTACCAGAACCCTCACTTGGGAACAAAGGAGGGACAAATGAGCCACGCCCGAAACTCCTAGTTCATTAGGCAATCTTCAGCGTGACTGATTCCAATTCCATCCCAAGTTGGAGCCATTTTCACCACTTGTGCTCTCTTTTTGTGGCCCCCAGAAAGAGTTTGCAGGCTTGGGCGGTCACTCGATAAGCCCTAATTAACGAGGTCCTGTTAAGACAAACTGACACAAGCTATTAGGTGCATTCGATAGATACGAAAGCTTGCATACTAACAGGGCATCTATCCAGCTGGGCTATATGATCACGAAGCTGGGGATAGTTAATCACGACACACTATGCGCCTATTTTCAAATGAGAATTCGTTGGCATGCCTTAACGTTACAACCTCCTGTCCGTATGTTCTTGAAGCAAGAACATTGATCTAGGTAACCACTGGATACTAAACTGTGTTCCTGTCTTAGTTTCGGGCGTGGGCGAGACGATACACTAAGGCACCACGTGGTTTTGTTTTCTAACTCTACAAGGAAGTCATGGTTTGATGAAACACTCTGAAACTTTATCCAGTCTTGAAGTATCTCATTCGAACTTCTCCAAGAGGTAGATCGACGTAAGCACAATCTCTCTACCTACCTAATCTATTCTCCACCAATGGTATTTATATACATCCTTTTTTAACATTAAGTCATAACACATATGAAAAAGCTACAGTACAATTCTTTTAGTTAAACAGACTCTAGCGTCCGATCCCTATACCATGCTCAGTGACTCCTGGCGGATTGTCGTCGTCAGTGTTGCCATCAGCATACCACGTAGTCGGTTGTTGTTTCTTTGTTTGGGCCACCAACGATATCTCACTATCTCGACCGTGCGATGGTAAACGTGTCTGCCCTGATCGGAATGCACCCGAACTAGGTATTCTCAGGTTCCCAGATGTAGACGTTGACCTGGGCCCGTTGCCGTAGCCATATGAGGAGCCGACCTTGGAATGGTCGCGTTCTTTGAAGAAATACCCGTACATGGATCTGCCGAGTGCAAGGTTGGCACCGACAATGCCGAGATAGAGTTCGAGGTTGGACCATATTGCCGTGATAGCGTAAACCCCTAAAAGTTTATGTCAGAATATTGGTTTCATCAAGGTGAAAGGTGGAGTATAAGCTCACAACTTAGATCTGATGTAACCACACCGAGTGAAGATGCTCGGCCGATACCGAAGCCAGTTGCACTCGAATCCACATTAGTTGCTGCATTAAAGGAACTCTAACGGACGGTATTGACTTACACAAGCCCCAAACTCATCAGGGCCCAGACAGAGATCTTTGTCTTCATCGGCAGCTTGATACTCCAGATGACGTAAACCGGCAATAGGGAACACAGCAGGTCGGTGACAATCGAAAAACCTACACATTCGGTTAGTCCTACGTTCTCTCATCGACCTTGAAAGCACGAACCAATGGTGGCATAGATGTAGTAGATGCGAACGCGCGGGTCCCAACAATTGCCCACACCAGTCCAATACGCGCTGATAGGCCTGCATTCAGCGAGCAGGATAAAAATACAGCCAAAGTTGGTAATGAACAGACCCGCCATTATCCCCCAAGCCGAATATTTTACCCTCTGCGAATCTTTGATGCGTAACAAAAGCAGCAGAATAGATATCTTTAGGAGACATATGCTGGCGAAGAGGAGGATCTGGGCGAACCATCCGAGCATGTTGTTGCGCATATAGTCCTCTGTGTCGATGTACCATCTGTGTCGTCCATTGCCGATGGCTACTTGGGCAACTTGCACTCCAAATCGTATTATACCGAGAATCGTGACAACTGTAATGGTGTAATCGTCGGGTCCCAGCGACCGCAGGGCTGATCTGACCCATAGCCGAACACTAGTGGTGATGATCACAAGTGCAAGGCACGTACCAGACACGCCCAGCAAGGCTGGTCCCACGTTTTCGTCTGGAGGCAGCGGGTTCGGCGGTTCCACTGTGGCCATGGCTTTAAAAAAAAGAAATGTATGAGGAGGGGGAAAGGAAAAGGGCGAGGGAGAGGGAGGATCAGCAAGATAAGATCAGACTAGATATCTCGGCAGTGTCAGGTCAATCCATGTTTAAGTAAACTAAACGCAGTAGTTCGTGGGGGGAACTGTCACTGACTTGAGACGGACTTGCTCGGATGAGTCTAGCCGCGAAAGGACTTGTGAGTCTAGGGGGCTGATGAAGAGGTAATTACCTAGGTGATGTTGATGGCGTTCTGGACCTGCATGGTTTCGTTGACGGCGGTTCGTCGAGGTAGCCTTTTGTCTTGAGCTCCTGCTGAATGAAGTAAAGACTCCAACCATGCTTGCTGTTATATTGTTTCTAGAATACGTCTAGTGACGATAACACAACGGTGCTATTTACTGAAGAGTTTTTCAGGATTCATAACATGCATGATCTGACATTGGGCCGCGATACAAGTTTGGATGGTCCTGCAGCACGGGTCCAGGTGTCTCCGTTGTCAGAATGTCTGATTCGTTACAGAACCTTCAGACCCCTAGTCCCTGGGGGCTGAAGAAACCTTATTACTGTTTAGCGAGCGTTGGCGGGTTTTAAGGTTCGGCGGTTCTAACGATGGTCCCATATTAGTTCCATTTTCAGGGCTCTTGACCGACCCCTGCCCATGTTGGTGCTACAGGTCTGGAGGAGCTAGATATAGAGGGAGAAGAAATAACTCAACACAACCCGTCTGGAACCCATATATATTCAGATATCGACTGATTCTCTTATTAAGTCCCTTGCATTAATCGTACAATAGCCAAGCAATTTACTTTGCCGAGCGCCGGGTAACTGGAGCTCGCTCCGCCTCGGCTGTCAATGCGAGCATCAAATAATTAAACCTCTCATGTCCAATGCTACCCCAAACCAACAAGGGTAGGAATCCATTTGATAATGAATAAATGGTTAGGTCTTTCCGTATTCCCGTTCTTTCGACCGCGATCGTTGCAGTGCATATTCTTGGTGGCCCAGCCCATCTATCCCTAAACCTAACACTCTTTTTTTTTCCCCCTTCTCTCTTTTGCCCGCGCTCGTTACCATGCTTGTCAAACCCCAGTTGTGGCTTGCCTTTGCTGCAGCTGCAGTCGCGGCTCCGTCTCAAGATGCCTATGACTATGTAAGTCTCACTCGGGTTATTATGAAACCCGTGCCCGCTTTGTCCTTTCCATAATTTAACTTTAATTTCTCCGGGCAGATTGTCGTCGGAGGCGGCACCGCAGGAGTAGCCGTCGCTGCTCGTCTTAGCGAAGGCCTCCCATCCTCCAAGATCCTCCTCATCGAAGCTGGTCCCTCTGCACTTGACGAGCCAAAGATCAATGTCCCCGGTCTCAAGGGTACGACCTTGGGAACAAAGTACGATTGGAACTTCACCACCGTTCCCCAGACAGGCGCCAATGATAGAGTATGGCCCATCAACCGTGGCAAGGTCTTGGGTGGAAGCTCCGCCCTCAACCTCATGACATACGATCGCGCTTCCGCTGCCGAATATGATAGTTGGGAAGCCTTGGGCAACCCGGGATGGAACTGGAAGACCATGATCAAGGCCATGATGAAGTCCGAAACCTTCACTGGCAAGAACACCGCTACATATGGCTCCAAGGGTGTCGGCGACAGTGGTCCTGTCCAGGCTGTCGTCAATCGCGTCATCCCCAAGCACCAAGAGTCATGGATTCCCACTCTGAACAAGCTCGGTGTCCGAAAGAACCTCGAATCCCTCGGAGGTAATCCGCTTGGTGTCATGTACCAGCCAAGCAGCATTGACCCTGCCAACTACAAACGATCATACAGCGCTAATGCCTATGACGAGATTTATGGCTCCAACCTTGAGATTGCTACCGATACTACCGTGGCCAAGATCAACCTGAGTGCTCCCAAGGGCAACAAGAAGGCTATCGCTACTGGTGTCACTCTTGCTGACGGAACTGTCATCAAAGCTAGCCGCGAGGTCATCCTCTCCGCTGGATCCATTCAGAGCCCGCCCTTGCTCGAACAGTCTGGTATCGGAAGCAAGTCCGTCCTCGCAGCTGCTAGCATCAAACAGATCATCGACCTTCCCGGTGTCGGCGAGAACCTTCAAGATCACCTTCGTATCATGAGTTCGTACCAGCTCAAGCCACAGTTCACCTCCATTGACATCTTCAAGAGCAACGCAACATTTGCCGCGGCACAAATGGCGCTTTGGAACGCTGGCAAGCAATCCCTGTACGACTACACCGGCAGTGCCTACACCTTTTCCACCTGGAAGCAGGCCCTCGGCAGCGATGCCAAACTGCTCTCTCTTGCCAAGGAGGCTGCTGCGAAGGATGGCAGCAGGGTCGACAAGAAGAAGCTCGATTTCTTCAAGGATTCCTCGGTCCCCCAAGTTGAGGTCATCTTCTCCGATGGCTACACCGGTGTTAAAGGTTACCCTGCTGCTACATCGCCTCTCTTTGGCAAAGGCTTCGTCTCTCTTATCGCCGTTGTCATGCATCCTCTTAGCCGCGGAAGCGTCCACATTAACCCTTCTGACCCCGCTGGCAAGCCCATCATCAACCCCAACTATCTTAGCAATGCTCATGACGTCGAGGCTGTCACTCAAGCTGTAAAGTACAACCGCAAGATCGCAAACACTGAGCCTATGCGTTCTATTTGGGATGATGAGTACGAGCCTGGTTTGGATGTCAAGACTGATGAGCAGCTCAAGGCGTATGCTCTTCGCACTACACTCAGCATATTTCACCCCACTGGAACATGTGCTATGCTTCCCAAGAAAGATGGCGGCGTTGTTGACGCCAAGCTGAAGGTGTATGGAACTGAGAACCTTCGCGTTGTTGATGCTAGCATCATGCCACTATTGATCTCAGCGCACATCCAGACAGCTGTGTATGGTATTGCCGAGAGGGCTGCTGAGTTCATCATCAAGGCTGCCAAGTAGACTGTCACCAGAAGTTATTAGACTTAATGTTTATATAGTAATAATTGATGTATGCAAATAATATAATGCGCACTTCATACAACCGGGACTGAAAGGTCAGATGCCCAACTAAGCATTTTGCTCTCAAGTGCCGGCAGTACTGACTAAAAAATAGTATTTGACTTTGAGACTATTTCCCTGACTGGTGGAAGCCGTTGAAATTAGACGGCAGCCAATGCGACACCAGGTAGAGAAGCATCGTATCGAACTCTCAGGGTATCAGAAAAATTGACCGCTAGGAATATAAGAGACAAAATAATTAGGCCAGCTTATGCTGCTTAGACTAGGGTTCTTAGACTACTTATTTCTATACCCTAAGACTTAAGAGGCCAACTTTTCTGACCTCCTAGCCGTGTTGCGCGCGCGCGCTTGTCACCAATCAAACTTGATGCCGCTGCTTACTACCCCAGCACTCTGGGTCATCAAGTCAGAATATCCCGAACCGCGCGTGAGGCTCTCTGTACTTTCGAATACTGAGTAAAGACATAAGTGTCTAGTCCTTCTAAACCTTGACACAACTTAAACGCGCGCGCGGACGGGTATGATTTGTAAGTCGATTAGAAATACGTTCACAGCTCGAGACTTTGGTTGCTGGGTTCTGGTATCAATGACAAGCCTTTTCAATCGATCCAGCATGTATAAGAACTATTTAAATGATTCGATGGTCTACAATAACAGCCCTTCCTTATTACAATCATTACCTCTATCAAACACAACATTATCTGTTCTTTCTTCACACAGCTTAGATACGATGACGGCCACAAAGAACATCGCGCTCATCACAGCGAGCACAAGAACCCCCAGAGTAGGCCCAAAGATCGCTAGCCTAGTTCACGAGATTATCACCGGCGATGTAGACGCCTCTCAAAAGACCAAAATCACTCCTGTGGATGTTGCAGATTTCAACCTCCCTGTCTTTGACGAGACAATTATGCCAGCGCTGGTCCCTTCAAAGGGAAGTTTCACCAAGCCTCACGCGATAGCCTGGAGTAGTGAGATTGCCAAGTACGATGGATACATCTTTGTCATTCCTGAGTACAACCACGGGCTTGCTGGCGGCACCAAGAACGCCATTGATTATCTGTACAACGAATGGGTTGGCAAAGGTGTCGCAGTTATCAGCTATGGTATCTTTGGAGGGACATCAGCCAATGAGCAGCTCAATCATGTACTGAAGGGCATGAAACTTCAAGTGACTGAGACCAGTCCTGCTCTCGCGTTCCGTGACAACGTCGGTCCGGACTTGTGGTTGGCAGGGGCGGGAGATCTTGGCGAAGACACAAAAAAGGACATCATTGCCCAAAGCCCGGAGATTCTCAAAGCTTTTGCTGAGTTGAAGGATTTGATGAATAAGGAATCATCAGGAGAGACTTAGAGTAGTTGTCCAGACAGCATATCACAGACCCTCTTCAGTGTCTTGACGTATTTTTATCCAATGAATTGAAATTTTGCCATCATCTATTCTGAGCATGTGGAAGACAGAAATCTAGAACTCTGGACAACAGGGGTGTAACGATGCGGCGTCCAGGTATTTATTCGAGCAAATGCAGCACAGGACCGAAGACTATGTATCAGCCAAAAACACCGGAAACAATCTCTTGGCTTCAGTATTACGACGCAACATGCGTGCGACTACAGCTG
The DNA here is from genome assembly GCF_000303195.2 of Fusarium pseudograminearum CS3096. NCBI lineage: Eukaryota > Fungi > Ascomycota > Sordariomycetes > Hypocreales > Nectriaceae > Fusarium > Fusarium pseudograminearum. Next base: position 5,653,874 of record NC_031952.1, on the reverse strand, counting down.
CAAACGAGTCTCGGGAAAGGCGGCAGAGTTTGGCGCAGTCAGTTGGTATGTAGGCTCAGGGCTTAGCACCGTTACCTGTTGATCTACACCGATCTATTCGTAGTTTCTGCATGACCGGAATGGAGGCGTAAAACTTGTCTCACTTGGGGTTTCGTGGCAGGTAAATCATCGCGCTGCCCCTCTCGTTCGCGTGGATCCCTTCGCTTTTTATTTTATTCTCATCATTGTCATGTCGTGGTCATGCAAACCGTAAGATCTTAACCACAACGTGATCTTATTCTCAGCCGTTATATTACCGACCCAACATCTTCAGCCGTAAACATGATCTCCGATCCGCGAGGCGGGGAAGTTATTGTGCGTAAAATCCCTACCCTTCATCCAGTAGGAATCACTGACCCTCCAGCGTAGGCTGTGCAATGGACTCTCCTTTCTGTCGCTTTTGGGCTCATCCTGGCCCGGCTTTACTTGCGAATCCTACTACAGAGACGACGACTTCTCGCAAGTGACCTGTTCATGTGCGCCGGATGGTGCATATTGTGCATAACGGCATGCTTCGACATTCACTTCTACAAGATGGGCGTGATGCAAAAGGGTGTCACATTAGGCTTGGTCGGATTCGAGGGAACAGCTGAAGAGGCCTCGGAGTTTCTCAAGGTGCGCAAGCAGCGAGTCATTCTAAGGGATTCAAACTGACATGAGACGAAAGCTTTACCACGTTACTGACTATATCTTCCATTCAACATTCTACTTATCAAAAGCAGCTTTATTGTGTGTATACCTACAAGTATTTCCCGACTTTATGGTAAAACGGCGACGATTCTTGTGGGCCGTAATTGCATTTGTCGCTGCATCTTTCACCGCAGTAATGCTACTACTTACTGTGTCGTGTTTGCCCACATGGAGATGGTGGTTCGTCCTAACACCGTGGATTGTTGCCCCCTCTCACCTACTGACTTGAACCTTGAAGGGCCTTGACGGAGGAGGGTTGCCCGATTCGGACCCTCAAAATAACATTCGAAATTGCGTGGTCCTTGAATATTGCTGGAGATATCCTAAGTGAGAACACCGTACTCTTGTTCCCTGCTAGTAACTGCTAACTGTGTGGTGCCTCAAGTATTCATATTACCATGGCTAGTCATTCCCGAGCTTACACTGAGATCGAGGCTGAGATACAGTCTGTACGCTACCTTTGGTCTTGGTATCATCAACATCTCATTCACCATCGTCCGCTTTGCGTTGATACAGAAATACGGAGCAGATCTGGTTATCACAGTCACTCTAGTGGGTAAGTCATCAATCAACTAGTCAACGTCTGATTTTACAAGATCGTGAACTAAGAACGTTTCAAGAGCTATGGAGTTTTATGGATTCCTCTATCGGCTTGATAATTGCATGTCTCCCATCGTTGCGACCCTACTTCAACTGGAAGGAGAAGATCCAATATTACGCAAATGACAGCAAGCAGAGCAAATCAGACTCTCAGAAGCCAATAATTTCATCAAATCCCGATACAGTAGACCAGCCGGCCAATGCATATATGAGTATACAGGTGCAACGTACGTTTTCAGTTGCATGACAAGGATAGTTGAGATGGAATGATACCATATACATGTGTGGGGGTCTATTTGGAGTCTAGGTTTCGAATACCTCTTGATAATTAATTGTGGTGTGAGCGGTCTTTATTATTTATACAGACTTTTATTTCTCATTTCAGAATTGTCACTCCGGAAGGTCATTGAAGTGTTACGGAAGAAAACTAATGAGTTTGAAGGAGCAAGAAAGCCGGGCAAGCCGACTGAGATTGTATATTCATTGAAGATGAAGTTATGTACAGTGAAATAGAGACAGGTCCTGCGTGAAGTCCAGCTACAAGTCCAGCCTAATGACCATAAAGCCTTGGTCAAAGGTCCTTCCGGAAGTTCATATTCGCATCTTGAGAGAAACAGTCAATTGACATGAGTCCTCAAATCAAGAGCCTCCGGAAACTGATCATGCTGTCAAAGCATTTATCCGGAGACAGTCATGGTGGCCTGGCCAGAGCTCTGGTAACCCTCAACGGCAAGGATCTGGTAGTCGTGGCTTCCGAGGCGGAGACCAGCTTGGGCCCAGGCGTTGAAGTGAGCACCGGTGTTGACGGATCCGCTGGATCGCTTGTTGCGGCGGACGGACCAGTACTGCTGGAAGGTCTTGCAGTTACCCTCGATGGAAGGAGCACAGTTGCGAGTGCTGACAGCAATGTCGTAGATGGATCCATCGATGTTGATCTCACCCTTCTTCTGAGCACCGGAAGAGGGGTTGTAGGTGCCGAAGTTCTCGACGATGTAGTACTCAACGAGAGGGTTGCGGGTCCAGCCGTAAACAGCGAGGTAGCTGTTGCCGTTGGGACGGTAGTCACCAGAGTACTTGATGGTGCTGAAGGGATGGTTAATAGGAGTTCTACATAAACTAGTTTATGATAGTATCTTACCGAGCAGCACCGGGGTTCCATCCCTTACCACCGACGTGGTTACCACGGTTGCCGTTCCAGTTCATGCTGAACTGGCCGCCATTGCCGTTGGTGTAGGTGACAGCGTTGGGGGTGTCGGTCCAGAAGGAGAAGTAGAAGCCATTGTTGACACCAGTTGTAGGGCTGGTTCGCTTCTCAAGAAGACCGGAAGGAGGCTGAGCATCAACCTTGGTAGGGTTGGGAGCAGCGACGGCGCCAGTGACGGCCGAGACGGCGGCGAGAAGGTAGGTGAAGGAGACCATTTTGACTGTGATGAGCTTAAAGACTGTGACTTGAAGTTGATGGAGAAGGCAGAAGCTTGAAGAAAGAGGATCGACGTGTGAATTTATATCTCGAGGTAACTTCACTGCACCCTTGGACTTGTTCGTGATGATCTGGTGGAGACGAATGATTATGTGCCGATCGGGTTCTCGATCTTCATTTTGCCGGCGATATTACATGAAGGCAAAGTAAGGGATCATCGATATGCGTGGTCAACTGGCTGACGATGTTGATTAGTGGGTCGATAGGATGCCGGGGTAGTACAAGCAGAGATGGGACTCATCTCCGGGTTTATGAAACGTGCTAACTAAAATGCGTCGCTTTATCCGGTCTAGGTGCAACTGCGGAGGGTCAGGGCTCCGAGCCGTCCCATTTAGGCCAAGAATGAGTCTTGAAGGGGAAGGGAGTTTGTATGTGTGGGTAACATGGGACCACATGGCACCAATGCAGAGAGCTCATCATAGAGAACCCGTTTGTTGTTCCAGGGCGGGAGGTAGCATTGACTACCGAAGCATTGAACAGGGGTGCCAAGTAAGGCCTTGTTATTACGCAGGGGAAACTGGGGATCTTGTTTATTCAGGCTAATTCGTTGCCTAATTCCCGAATTTTCTGTTTGTTTCAGAACCATTATCGATGTTAGGCCTAGATGCTCCTTAATTGTTGTGTAGGGTCAGTGTGTGCAGAGCAGAGCAGTCCAGACTCGTCTTATGACTTTTGTCCTGCCGCGTGTGACTTGTTCGATGTCAAAGCATAGACATTTGTGGTCTACCATTGATTGGTGCACTTATTCTCTCTTGATATACCCGGTTAATTTACTGACTCGGATACGCTAACGTCGTATGCTAGAGTACGAGTATCTGTCAAGTCAATTTAATAACCGAAAGGTCACACACAGAGTCTGAGAGTCTGACCGCTCCCCCCCGGCCAATTGATTCGCCATCAGGTCCGGCTAAATTCGCTGCATCGAAACGCCGCCAAGTCTAATGCAACTCCCGAGCTTGAAGGCGATGGATGCATGGATCGCGGGGAAGATGCCAACCTCTTAACATGATATTAGAAGCTGGAAAAAGGAATATTGAATAACACACGAATCAATGCGCATCGGTATTCACTTCAGGCACAATCCTGGAAAAGCCAAAAGTCGTTCGACATATTTGTCATAGAAAAAGCCTATATCGTTCTTCGGTAGAACCATTACCGTCCTACCAAGAATGGCGACACCTTCATATCGCCAACTACCAGCCTAGAACATCACATACGACCAAAGCTCGTAGAAAATACGGGATCCCGTCCGCTCTCCCATAGTCAAGCTGCGAAGCGCTGGATTAGTAGTTGGGTCGGTGACGACCAG